>NC_053023.1:401283041-401301052 GCF_003073215.2 Triticum urartu | reverse complement strand
TAGCCACCCTTTTTGCTCATGATGAGAAAATTCATTATTATTATATCCTGAAATTATTTCTGTTCTCATTAAAGGGAGATGCTAAGGCTTGGTACAATACTCTTGCTCCTGGTTGTGTGCGTAGTCCCCAGGATATGATTTATTACTTCTCTGAAAAATATTTCCCTGCTCATAACAAACAAGCTGCCTTGCTGGAAATATTTAACTTTGTGCAAATTGAAAAAGAGAGTCTCCCACAATCTTGGGGGAGGCTTTGCCAATTGCTTAATGCTTTGCCTGATCATCCTCTTAAGAAAAATGAAATACTTGATATCTTCTATAATGGACTAACCGATGCTTCTAGGGATTTCCTAGATAGTTGTGCTGGTTGTGTTTTCAGGGAATGAACTATTGGGCAAGCTGAAGAATTATTGAATAACATATTGAAAAATTATGATGATTGGACTCTTCTTGAACCACCGCCTAGACCCACTCCAAAGAAGAGGCGTATCTTATATCTCAGTCCCAAAGATATGCAAGAGGCAAATAAATATATGAAGGAAAAAGGTATTAAAGCTGAGGATGTCAAAATTTTACCTCCTATTGAAGAAATACATGGGCTTGATACACCGCCACCTCCTAAGGTGGTAGAGATGCCCGAGGATGACAACACGTCAATTATCCTTGGTAGACCCTTTTTGAATACTGCAGGGGCTGTTATTGATTGCAATAAAAGCAAGATCACTTTTCATATTAATGGTAATGAGCATACGGTGCACTTTCCGAAGAAACAATTCCAAGTGAATGGTATTAATGTTATTGAAAAATCTCCGACAATCACTATTGGCAGTTTTCAACTACCTCTACCTACTGTCAAAAATAAATATGAAATGCTTATAGTTGGGAACATTCATATCCCCGTTGAGGTAACTTAGTGATTTACGAAAGTTATTCAGTTTCATGCTAATCGAAAGTGGTTGTTAATAAGACCTGATCAACCTTATTAATGGATCATTTTTTAGAGGTGTGAAGTTGATGAATTTAGTGATCACTACTTTCCGCCCCTACCTTTTATTTTCTGTTTTTATTAGTTAAATAAAATAAAATGCCATTTTTTGTCTCTTTTCTGAATTTTCCATGCAATAAAGTGACCCAAAAATAAAAAGTTGTCAGAATGCCCTGAAAATTTAATATGATTTTTTATGAATATTTGGTGCAAATAACATCAGAGGGAGGTGCACCAGGTGGGCACAACCCACCTGGGCACGCCAGGACCCCCAGGCGCGCCCTGGTGGGTTGTGGTCCCCACGTGGGCCCCCTCACTTATCTCTTCATACCACATCATCACCTACCTCCTGAAAAAATCACCATTGCTCTCTCTCTCTCGTCTTCTTGCTCTCAAACCCGCGGATTTCGATCTCTTTGCTCGAAGCTCCGTTTCCGAAACTATTTCGGGGGATTGTTGGTTGGTATGTGACTCCTCCGTTTGTCCAATTATTTTTTGTTTTAGTGGTTTATATTTTGAATAATTAGCTACTCTTGGTGCCGCTGTAGATGAGCTTGCATGTTGGATTCTTAGATTTATAAGTAGTTTGAATGCTTTCTATGGCCTCTATGTATCCCTATGAGTAGTTGCTATCAATCTTGTAAAGTTTTGTTGAGAACATTTTGTGGACTAAAAATTTCAGAATTTTGTTCATAGGAAAAAGATGAATATCTTTAGGAAGTTTGCTTCCAAGAAGAACTCCAAGGGAGTTATTGGGGAGTCGTCTAACAGTGATCTTCATACCCGGAGATTGGCGGAAGTACGATCATGTGAATGGCCGCATACCCCGTTCTTTGAAGGGGCTGGAATCCTTCAAGAGTTTGCACAATATGCTGCTAATCCCGGCTTCACCAACTTCATCGCAGATGAATGTGAACACTATCATCTCCTCACAAGCACCTTTGTGCAAAATTTTAATTTCTTTCCTAGGAATAATCCTCCTAAGGTGCAGTTTAATTTATACACTGAACCCTGATACGTCTCCAACATATATATAATTTTTGATTGTTCCATGTTGTTATGTTATCGATCTTGGATGTTTTATAATCATTTTATATAATTTTTTGGTACTAACCTATTGACATAGTGCCAAGTGCCGGTTGCTGTTTTTTGCATGTTTTTTACATCGCAGATAATCAAACCAAACGGAGTCCAAACGCAGCGAAACTTTTTGTGGATTCTTTTGGACCAGAAGACAACCAATGGGCCGAAGAAGCGCCTGGGGGTTGGTCCGAGGGGAGCACAACCCACCAGGGTGCACCTGGAGGCCCAGGCGTGCCCTGGTGGGTTGTGCCCACCTCGGGTGTCCCCCGGACCACCTCTTTACTCTATAAATACCCCAATATTCCAGAAACCCTAGGGGAGTTGACAAAAATCAATTCCAGCCGCCGCAGAGTCCAGAACCACCAGATCCAATCTATACACCATCATGAAGGGGTTCACCACTTCCATTGGTGCCTCGCCGATGATGCATGAGTAGTTCTTTGTAGACCTTCAGGTCCGTAGTTAGTAGCTAGATGGCTTCATCTCTCTCATTTGATTCTCAATACAATGGTCTCTTGGAGATCCATATGATGTAACTCTTTTGCAGTGTGTTTGTTGGGATCCAATGAACTTTGAGTTTATGATTAGATCTATCTCTTTTTATCCATGAAAGTTATTTGACTTTCTTTGATCTCTTATATGCATGATTGCTTATAGCCTCATATTTCTTCTCCGATATTTGGGTTTTGTTTGGCCAACTTGATCTATTTATCTTGCAATGGGAAGAGGTGCTTTGTAGTGGGTTCGATCTTATGGTGCTTGATCCCAGTGACGGAAGGGGAACCACGCATGTATCGTTGCTACTAAGGATAAAACGATGGGTTCCATTTCTACATAAATAGATCTTGTCTACATCATGTCATCGTTCTTATTGCATTACTCTGTTTCTCCTTGAACTTAATACACTAGATGCATGCTGGATAGCAGTCGATGTGTGGAGTAATAGTAGTAGATGCAGGCAGGAGTCGGTCTACTAATCTTGGATGTGATGCCTATATAATGATCATTGCCTGGATATCATCATTATTATTTGAAGTTCTATCAATTGCCCAACAGTAATTCCTTTACCCACTGTTTGCTATTTTTCTCGAGAGAAGCCACTAGTGAAACCTACGGCCCCCGGGTCTCTTTCTCATATTATTTGCCTTTGGGATCTATTTTATTTGCCTTTTATTTTCAGATATATTAAACCCAAAAATCCAAAAAAACCTTGCTGCAATTTATTTTATTTGGCATTCGATCTATCAATATTTACAACTCTCTCATGTCCGTTTGCCAATTTCTGGCGCCATTACCGGAAAGGGATTGACAAACCCCTTTAATGCGTTGGGTTGCGAGTATTTGTTATTTGTGTGCAGGTGACGTTTATGTATTGTTGCTTGGTTATCCTACTAGTTCGATAACCTTGGTTTCACCACTGAGGGAAATACCTACTATTGTTGTGCTGCATCATCCCTTCCTCTTTGGAGAAATACCGACATAGCTTCAAGCCGACATCAAAAGGAATTTTTGGCGCCGTTGCCGGGGAGGATCTTCAACATATACCAGGTTCTTAATCACAAATCTCATCTCCTTGCAATTTACATTGTTTTCCATTTGCATCTCATTTTCCTCTCCCCCACTTCACAAAAATTTGTCGCTTTATTCACCCTCTTTTTCGTTCGCTATTTTTTTGTCGGATCCGTTTTGTGTGCAATCTTGTTTGCCGTTATTATCGTCATGGATAGTTCTTCCTCTATTGTGTTTACTCCTAAGATTGAGGTTCTCAACATTAAACAAAGGGGAGGAGAAATTTTAAAATATGCTTGGTATAGAATTTGCAATGCTAATAATAGATCTATCTGTAAGCAATCTACCATTATTCCTCTTCGTTGTTTTTATGTGGGCATCAACACTTGGTATAGGTTCGTCCTTGATACGATTACTGGTGGAAATTTTTTGATGTGTCCCTCTCTTGATGCTTTCAATGCTATGGTAAATTTAGTGGGTTCACCACCTCTTATAGTTAATGAAAGAAATTTGACTCTTGAGCATGTTATGGAAAGATTAGATGTTGTTGAAAAGAAAATGCTTACTGAAGAACATACTGAAAACTTGGATAAAAAGATGCATAATTTTGCTACTAATATTGGGTCAAAAGCAGGAGAAGTTTTTAAGTGGTTAAAGGAAAAGGGGACCGTAATTCATGAAAGAATTGAAGAAAGTCCATCTCGGATTGATAAACTAGATGAAATCTTTAGTAATTTTAGCATGGATTTTTCTTCCACTAAAACTATTGAAAAATCTTCCGTAAATATTGGGAAGACTACTCAAGTTACTAAGAACAAGGGTGCAACTTCTAGAAATAGTAAAGAGGATCTTAAGATGATTAGCGTCCACTCGGATTTTGTTGAAATAACAAGAGATCCCTTTGGCAAGAATGAATTCTTTAAAATTGTCCCTAGGAATACTGTCGTTGAAAATATTTATGCTAAATTTTTTAAGAATTCTAAGTGTTTGATTGAAGAGTTGAACAAAGATGATAAAACTTAGATCCTTGATTTATGCCTAGCTAAGGGCGTAAAACTATAGCGCTTGTTGGGAGGCAACCCAATAAATAATATTTATTTTTACTTTTTGCTTTCTATTTTTGAGTGTTAACACAATTATGCTACTGTTATGATTAAGTTTTTGTATTTTAATTAGTGTTTGTGCCAAGTAAATCATTTAGGATCTTCTTGGGTGATAGTTGTTTGATCTTGCTGAAAAAACAGAAACTTTTGCGCTCACAAAAATAATTTTCATTTTAACCAGAGAGCAATAAAATAACAATTACTTTTGTAGTAGATTAATATACAATTTTCCCAGGTTGACCTAATTTTTTAGATTTTTTGGAGTTACAGAAGTATTCAAAATATCCAGATTCCTACAGATTGTTCTGTTTTTGATAGATTATATTTTCTTTGTGGTGTGTTCTTGTTTTGATGATTCTATGGTTTTATTTGATGAGTTTTTGCCATAGAAAAGTTGGAATACAGTAGATATAATGCAAGAACAAAATATGAATTGGTTTAATATAGCACTTATACTAGTGATTTGTTTTCTTATACTAACGGATCTCATGAAGGCTTTTGTTGAGTTTTTTGTGATTTAAGTTTTCAAGTTTTGGGTTATCTTACGATGGATGAAGGAATAAGGAGTAAGAAGAGCCTAAGCTTGGGGATGCCCCGGCATCCCAAGCTATTGTTCAAAAGAGAGCAAGAAACTAAGCTTGGGGATGCCCCGAGTGGCATCCCCTCTTTCTTCTAACGACCATTGGTACTTGACTCGAAGCTATATTTTTATTCGTTGCATACTATGTGTTTTGCTTGGAGCGTCTTGTATGATATGAATCTTTGCTTGTTTTATTTTGTGTTTTTAGTCTTGATCCCTTGCTGGACACACCTATTTGAGAGAGCCAAAATTATGCCATGACTTGTTAAAATTGCTCTCTATGCTTCACTTCAATTTTTTATGAGCTATGGATTTGCTCTAGTGCTTCACCTGTATCTTTTTGAGCATGATGTGCTTTAGTATTTTTGAAGAAATGCTCTCTTGCTTCACTTAGATTTATTTGAGAGTTAGTAAAATTTTCAAGGAATTCTCTCTTGCTTCACTTAAATTAATTTGAGAGAAAGAAATATTATGCTCACGATCTTCACTTATATTTATGTGAGCTTATCAAAAGCAACACATGCAAATTAGTCCCAAAGTGATAGATATCCAAGAAGGATATAATAAAAACTTTCATCAAGATCATTGGACAAAATAAACTCGCTTCTTGGTAATAATTTGGAGATGTGATGATGTGATATGTGAGTCATCTTGATAAGTAATTATGCTTTAGTAAAAATATTGGTGTTAAGGTTTGTGATTCCCTATGCAAGCACGAAAGTCGATAGTTATGCAATGAAATTATATCCTACTGGTGGTGCATTATTCGGTGTTAATTATGCTTAATTCTCGCTTATGAGATTATTCGTTTCTTGGTTGGTCACTTCCCAATCTTTTGCCAGCCTTCATTTTGCACTAAGTATGATCACTACTTGTGCATCCAAAATCCTTTAAACCAATTTTTCCACATGAGTCCACTATATCTACCTATATGTGGTATTCTTTTGCCGTTCTAAGCAGATTTGTATATGCCATCTCTAAGATTTAAAATAAATTTCTCTTTTGTGTGCTCGTACCGCTCGCGAGGCGGTGAGGGGTGGCTAACATTTTCCATGCTAGATGTGTTATTCTCCCGATGAGTATTTATTCACTTGTCATTGTGCGAGAGTAAGGCAAAGGTATTAGGGATGCCCAGTCCCAAAATGAAAAACGAATTTACTCTATGTTGTCAAATAATAAATTCCTTGGAAAGTGTTGGTATGGATGGCACCCGTGGATACAGTTAGCCAGGGAAAGTGAAAGTATGGTGGAAAAAGGAATAAGATTTTATTTCTGTTTGGGAACTGCCTGTGATATATCTAGCATGGAAAGTGTTGGGAACTCTAAGTCATTTTCGTTGGTGGGAAAAGTATGCCTCTCAAAATGTTTTTTTATCTCTCAATTTTTGCTTTGAGCTCTGGCACCTCTACAAATCCCTACTTCCCTCTGCAAAGGGCCTTTCTTTTACTTTATGCAATTTTTATTTTTGAATTTGAGTCTCCAACTTCTCTTATAAAAGCACCAACTAGGAGGCACTATGATCGTACTTGAGCATTGGGTGTAGTTAATATGCGAGTGTGTTTCATGAATGGATCAATGATTAAGCATGATGGGCTAGGGATAGCTTATTTTAGCATTGATATTTTGAAAGACATGGTTGCTTGTTGATATGCTTGAGTATTTAAGTTATCATGTCAAAACTAGACTATTGCTTTGAACAATATAGAAGTCCAAATCTCCTTGCTATAAAGAAAACAATATGATATGACATGTTAGGCGGTATTCCACATCAAAAATTCTAGTTTTATCATTTACCTACTCGAGGACGAGAAGGAATTAAGCTTGGGGATGCTGATACGTCTCCAATGTATCTATAATTTTTTATTGTTCCATGCTGTTATATTATCAATCTTTGATGTTTTATAATCATTTTATAGTCATTTTATATCATTTTTTGGTACTAACCTATTGACATAGTGCCAAGTGCCAGTTCTTGTTTTTTGCATGTTTTTTACATCGCAGATAATCAATACCAAATGGAGTCCAAATGCAGCGAATCTTTTTGTGGATTTTTTTGGACCAGAAGAAAACCAATGGGCCGAAGAAGCACCTGGGGACTGCTTCGAGGGGATCACAACCCACCAGGGCGCGCCTGGAGGCCTAGGCGCGCCCTGGTGGGTTGTGCCCACCTTGGGTGCCCCCTGGACCGCCTCTTTACTCTATAAATACCCCAATATTCCAGAAACCCTAGGGGAGTCGACGAAAATCAATTCCAGCTGCCGCAGAGTCCAGAACCACAGATCCAATCTAGACACCATCACAGAGGGGTTCACCACTTCCATTGGTGCCTCTCCGATGATGTGTGAGTAGTTCTTTGTAGACCTTCGGGTCCGTATTTAGTAGCTATATGGCTTCCTCTCTCTCGTTTGATTCTCAATACAATGGTCTCTTGGAGATCCATATGATGTAACTCTTTTGCCATGTGTTTGTTGGGATCCGATGAACTTTGAGTTCATGATCAGATCTATCTCTTTTTATCCATGAAAGTTATTTGAGTTTCTTTGATCTCTTATATGCATGATTGCTTATAGCCTCGTATTTCTTCTCTGATAATTGGATTTTGTTTGGCCAACTTGATCTATTTATCTTGCAATGGGAAGAGATGCTTTGTAGTGGGTTCAATCTTACGATGCTTGATCCCAGTGACAGAAGGGGAGCCGACACGTATGTATCGTTGCTACTAAGGGTAAAATGACGGGGTCTATTTCTACATAAGTGGATCTTATCTACATCATGTCATCATTCTTATTGCATTACTCCGTTTCTCCATGAACTTAATACACTAGATGCATGCTGGATAGCGGTAGATGTGTGGAGTAATAGTAGTAGATACAGGCAGGTGTCGGTCTACTAATCTTGGACGTGATGCCTATATAATGATCATTGCATGGATATCTTCATGATTATTTGAAGTTCTTTCAATTTCCCAACAGTAATTCGTTCACCCACCGTTTGCTATTTTTCTCGAGAGAAACCACTAGTGAAACCTACGGCCCCCGGGTCTCTTTCTCATATTATTTGCCTTTGCGATCTATTTTATCTGCCTTTTATTTTAAGATCTATTAAACCCAAAAATCCAAAAATACCTTGCTACAATTTATTTTATTTGGCATTCGATCTATCAATAGTTAAAACTCTCTCACGTCTGATTGCCAATTTCTGGCGCCGTTACCCGAAAGGGATTGACAACCCCTTTAATACGTCGGGTTGCGAGTATTTGGTATTTGTGTGCAGGTGTTGTTTACATGTTGTTGCTTGGTTCTCTACTGGTTCGATAACCTTCGTTTCATCACTGAGGGAAATACCTACCGTTGATGTGTGATGTTGGCTAGAACTAAGTCGGTATTTCCCCAAAGAGGAAGGGATGATGTAGCACGTATAGCGACAGTAGGTATTTCCCTCAATGATGAAACCAAGTTTATCGAACCAGTAGGAGAACCAAGCAACACAACGTAAACAACCACTGCACACAAATAACAACCACTCATAACCCGACCTGTTAAAGGGGTTGTCAATCCCTTTCGGGTAACGGCGCCAGAAATTGGTGCGCAGACGGGATAAAGTTGTAATAGATTGAATAAATAGATCGCTAATAAAATAAAGTGCAGCAAAGTATTTTTGTATTGTTGGTTTAATAGATCTGAAAATAAATGCAATGGAAAAGTAGATCGCAAAGGCAAATATATGAGAAAGAGACCTTGGGGCCGTAGGTTTCACTAGTGGCTTCTCTTGAGAAATATAGCAAACGGTGAGTAAACAAATTACTGTTGGGTAGTTGATAGAACTTCAAATAATCATGACGATATCCAAGCAATGATCATTACATAGGCATCACGTCCAAGATTAGTAGACCGACTCCTGCCTGCATCTACTACTATTACTCCACACGTCGACCGCTATCCAGCATGCATCTAGTGTATTAAGTTCATGGAGAAATAGAGTATGGCAATAAGAACGATGACATGATGTAGACAAGATCTATCTATGTAGAGATAGACCCCAACGTTTTATCCTTAGTAGCAATGATACATACGTGTCGGTTCCCCTTCTGTCACTGGGATCAAGCACCGTAAGATCGAACCCACTACAAAGCACCTCTTCCCATTGCAACATAAATAGATCAAGTTGGCCAAACAAAACCCAAATATCGGAGAAGAAATACGAGGCTATAAGGGATCTTGCATAAAAGATATCAAAGAAACTCAAATACTTTCATGGATAAAGATATAACTAATCATAAACTCAAACTTCATCAGATCCCAACAAACACACCGCAAAAAAGAGTTACATCATATGGATCTCCAAGAGACCATTGTATTGAGAATTTAGTGAGAGAGAGGAAGCCATCTAGCTACTAACTACGGACCCGAAGGTCTACAAAGAACTACTCACGCATCATTAGAGAGGCACCAATGGAGCTGGTGAACCCCATCCGAGATGGTGTCTAGATTGGATCTGGTGGTTATGGACTCTGCGGTGGCTGGATCAATATTTCGTCGATTCCCCTATGGTTTTGGGAATATTGGGGTATTTATAGAGAAAAGAGGCAGTTCGGGGGGCACCCGAGGTGGGCACAACCCACCAGGGCGCGCCTGGGCCTCCTGGCACGCCCTGGTGGGTTGTGCTCTCCTTGGAGCACCCCCAGGTGCAGCCAGGGCCCATTAGTTGTCTTCTGGTCCATAAAAAATCTCCGTAAAGTTTTGCTGCATTTGGACTCCATTTGGTAATGATTTTCTGCGATGTAAAAAACATGCAAAAAAACAGCAACTGGCACTTGGCACTATGTCAATAGGTTAGTACCAAAAATAATATAAAATGACTATAAAATGATTATAAAATATCCAAGGCTGATAATATAACAGCATGGAACAATCAAAAATTATAGATACGTTGGAGACCTATCAGCATCCCCAAGCTTAACTCCTACTCGTCCTTGAGTAGGTAAGTGATAAAAACAGAATTTTTGATGTGGAATGCGGCCTATCATGTCATATCATATTTTTTCTTTATAGCATGGACATTTGGAGTTTTATGTTGTTCAAAGCAATAGTCTAGTTTTGACATGATAATTTAAATACTCAAGCATATCAACAAGCAACCATGTCTTTCAAAATATCAATGCTAATATAAGCTATCCCTAGCCCATCATGCTCAACTATTGATCCATTCATGAAACACACTCGCATATTAACTACACCCAATGCTCAAGTATGATCATAGTGCCTCCTAGTTGGTGCTTTTATAAGAGAAGATGAAGACTCAAGTTCAAATTAAAAATTGCATAAAGTAAAAGAAAGGCCCTTCGTAGAGGGAAGTAGGGATTTGTATAGGTGTCAGAGCTCAAAGCGAAAAACTTAGAGATAAAAACATTTTGGGAGGTGTATCCATCCCACCAACCAAAACGACTTAGAGTTCCCAATACTTTCCATGCTTAGATATATCATAGGTTGTTCCCAAATAGAAAATAAAGTTTATTCCTTTTTCCACCATACTTTCACTTTCCATGGCTAACCGTATCCACGGGTGCCCTCCATACCAACACTTTCTAAGGAATTTATTATTTGACAACATAAAGTAAATTCATTTTTTTGCATTTCGGGACTGGGCATCCCTAATACCTTTGCCTTACTCTCATGCAATGACAAGTGAATAAACACTCAGCTTGAGAATAACACATCTAGAATGGAAAATATTAGCCACCCCTCACCGCTCCGCGAGCGAAACAAACACACAAAAGAGAAGTTTATTTTGAAAATTAGAGATGGCACATGCAAATTTGCTTAGAACGGCAAAAGAATACCGCATATAGGTAGATATAGTGGACTCATGTGGCATGTAGCGAGACCTCAAACAGTCTGATCTTGTGCTCCGGTGTCATCCCTGGATCAGTAATGCTGACACCACACAGTACTCGGAGGATTTATAGCAGAGTAGCAATCACACACTTATTACATCGAGTGTCTCAAAAGAGAACTTATTACAATAAATATGGCTTAAGGCCATCTAATAACGATAACAGCGGAAGGCTTGGAAGATAAGTGAGTCCATCAACTCCAACGGCATCACTGAGTATAGAACCACGACCTAAAAACTCCTTAATCATCGTCTGAAAAGTCTGCAACATTAACGTTGCAGCCCGAAAACGGGTCAGCACATGGAATATGCTGGCAAGGTAACACATAGAGAGTAATGGAATGAACAGCTATACTATATGCATATTTGGCTGGTGGAAAGCTCTATGGTTACAGTTTTGCGTAAAGCCAATTTTTCCCTACTTCAAAGGAATAAATTTAATTACTATCATGGTGGTTGTTAAACATTGAGAATGGTTGACAGCATTCTCAATCCCAATTAAGCATCATCATTAAACATAACCCAACAAAATTAATTTAGAGTAACATGTTGAGATTCACATGAAAATCCAGGTACTAGATACTCAAGATGTCCATAACCGGGGACACGGCTAACCATGATTAGTTTATTACACTCTGCAGAGGTTTGCGCACTTTTCCCCACAAGACTCGATCGCCTCCGTTTGGTTTCTC
This sequence comes from Triticum urartu, assembly GCF_003073215.2. Classification (NCBI taxonomy): domain Eukaryota; kingdom Viridiplantae; phylum Streptophyta; class Magnoliopsida; order Poales; family Poaceae; genus Triticum; species Triticum urartu. The sequence continues at coordinate 401,289,208 of NC_053023.1, read as the reverse complement.
GCACTACATGGTGTTTGAGAAGACGGATGACCGAGACATAGTCTTTTAGAAGCGCTAGCACCTTACGATCGGGTAGACCGTACCACCTACATCCCCTACATCTGCTAGTCTACCACTGTAAGAGTTCGCACAACTTAGTCAACTATGCTAGAGCCCATAATAGCTTGTGGCTGCACACGGAAGTTTCTAGTATGAATAGTCTCATGATCCCTTTGAGCCTGGGTGGCGGTCCAAAAGAAAACAGGCAAGTCCTGGAATACCCAGGTGCCTCAATCCACCCAGATGTGTGTTTAAGTTGCCACCTTAGATAAACCATTAATTAACAATCTCACATCTGTCATGGATTTCACTCACCCAATCCACGTCTACTAGCATAGCATGGCATAATAAGCAAACGTAGAAGTAACTCCCAAAGGTTTGATAATAAACAGGTAATAGGTACTACCTCATCTACTTCCCATCCCACAATTTAATTAGATCCTAATCATGCAATGTGTGAGGATTGATCTAATGCAATAAAACTGGGTAGTAGAAAAGGTATGATCAAAGTGTTACTTGCCTTGCTGATGATCCGGGAAACCTAGCGATTCGAAGTAACAAGCGGCGCACTCCGGGTACTCTATCGCAAACAAACAAACAAGCATACAATAAGTACTCATCTAATGCACAGGTAAAACTCAAATAAGAGATCTAACCAGAAGGTTCAACTTAAGAACTCCGGTTGGCAAAAAGAATCAAATCGAACGAAGCAACGAAAGTCAAACGGCGAAAGAAAACAACTTCGTTCTAGTAATCTGGATCTAGGGAAAATTTTACAGTAGCAAAACTTGTTTAAGTTGATTAAACGGATAGAGGGTTTCGAGACGAAACTCTAGGCGCTTGAATCGCCTGATTCCGATAAACGAGCGAAAAGTTATACTAAAAGAAAATCGGATCAGGAATCGCGATCAGAAAAATCACGGATTTAATCCGAGAAAAAGAAAAACGACGAAAAATTTTTTTTTGGCGACGGAAAATCCTCGGCGGCGGCGGCATCCACAGACAAGGTTGTCTTCGTGGACCCTGTCGTGGGTGGAGCCCTCCGTGGACTCGCGCAACCGTTACCCTTCGTGCACTCGGTTGAAGTCTCCATCAACGTGGATGTAGGATAGCACCACCTATCCGAACCACGGGAAAAACATCCGTGTCTCCAATTGCGTTTGAATTCTCCAAACCCTTCCCTTTACATTCTTGCAAGTTGCATGCTTTACTTTCCGCTGCCTATATACTCTTTGCATGCTTGCTTGATATGTATTGTGTATGTTGAAATTGTGCCTAAACTCCACTTAAACCGAAAAAGCTTAAAAATTGCAACTTTAGCACTAAGTGTCTAATCACCCCCCCCCTAGACACATCTACTTCTAGATCCTACAAGTGGTATCAGAGCTTTGGTCTCCATTGCCTTGGTTTAATCACCATTGGAGGAAGATGGATGTGTCTACATTTAGGGAGTCTTAGACATAGAGTGCCTATTCTTGATGGAGAGTATTTTCATGAGTGGAAAAATGAGATGCTTGTAATTTTCAATCAATATCATTTGAACAAGTATATTGCTAGCCCTTGTGCACCTCATATTGATCCTTTGCATCCTACCCTAGATGAAGATATTGACATGATTCGCAATCTTAGAACTATTGAGCTCATCATTAGAGGATTGCCCAAAAATTTGATTGCTAGTTTGCCTACTCTTAATGTGCCTATACTATATGGAAATTTCTTGAGGAACGATTTCCCGATTATTCCTTGAAAAATTTAGATGAAATTCTCCATAAGTCTATTGCCTTGAGTAAGATGAACTCTAGTGATCCTAGTTTTGGTGATTGTCTATTTGAGCTTACCAATCTCATGCGTGCTAAAGGAAATGTTGGAATCATTAGTGATATCATATCCGAAGCTATTAGAATTCATAAAGGTAACCACTTTGATGATCATGTACTAATGAATTACCCTCTCAGGAATTGATCAATCACAAGATGATGTTGAACATGGATACTATGATGAAGATGATGATAGTGACTATGATCTTCGATGATGCAATGAGACATTTTGGTCTTATGGCAAATCTTCGGGCTACATGGCTGGAGGAAAGGAATGGGTCCTTGATAGTGGATGTACTGATCATATGACCGGAGATGAAGAGATGTTTCGTGAGCTTGCTGAAAATGACGGCCCTCGAAAATATGTCACCTTTGGTGATAATTCAAAGGGTAAAGTGGTTGGCCTTGGTAAGGTGGCCATCTCACATGATAGTTCCATTCAAAATGTCATGCTCGTTGAATCTCTCGGCTACAACTTACTTTCAGTATCTAGACTTGCTGATTTCGGTTTGAATGTCCTATTTACTGAGGTAGATTGCCAAGTGTTTCGTCGAGACAATCATAAAATGGTCTTTACCGGTATGCGTAGAGGTGATCTTTACATTGTCGATTTCTCTAAAAAGGCACAACCTAAAACTTGCTTTATTGCTAAATCCTCAAAAGGTTGGTTGTGGCATAGACGACTAGGTCACGTTGGCATGAGAAACCTTGACAAGCTTATTAAAGGAAATCATATCCTTGGAGTTAACGATGTCATATTTGATAAGGATAGACTTTGCAGTGCTTGTCAAGCAGGTAAACAGGTTGGAGGAAGGCATCCCGTGAAGAACATCATGACCACAAGGAGGCCACTCGAGCTACTTCATATGGATCTTTTTGGTCCCAACGCTACAAGAGTCTCGGTGGAAATTCTTTTGGTCTAGTTATAGTTTATTGATTTCAAGATTTACGTGGGTGTTCTTTCTTAATGACAAGTCGCAGGTCCAGAAGATCTTCAAAAACTTCGCTAGGAAGGCCCAAAATCAGTTTGACGTGAAGATCAAGAAGGTTCGGAGTGACAACGGAACGGAGTTCAAGAACTGCAAATGTGGACACCTTTCTTGACGAAGAAGGGATTTCACACGAGTTCTCGGCTACGTACACACCTCAACAAAATGGAGTTGTTGAGAGGAAGAACCGGACGCTCATCGAAATGGCAAGAACGATGCTTGATGAATACAAGATGCCGAAGCACTTTTGGGCAGAAGCGGTTGAGACAGCTTGTCATGCAACAAATCACTTGTATCTTCACAAGCTACTCGCAAGACGGCATACGAGGCTCCTCACCGGTAACAAAACCCCAAGTGGATAGCAGTATCGGCTCAAAAGTGCTACATTCTTGATAAGCATCTCGTCGTTCAAAGTTGCTCCTAAATCTCATGGAGGTTTCCTACTTGGTTATGGCTCAAACTCTCACACTTTACCGTGTCTACAACAATTTCACCCGAAAGGTTGAAGACGTAGATGTTAAGTTTGATGAATCTAATGCTCGGCAAGTAGAGCAATTGCCAATTGAATGTAGAGACAAAGACCCTTCAGAAGCAATATAGACTGTTCTATTGGCAAAATTCGTCCAACGGGAGGTGAAGAGAGTACCTTGTCCGTCCAAGTGGAGATCTACTTCACGCACAGGGTGAACCAAGAATTGATACGAAGCAATCCACAAGTGGGACACACCAAGATGAAGAAAGACGAGGAAATGCATCAAGACGAAACATCAACCAACCTCCTTCTCCACCACGACAAGAAACGGACAATTGCCAACAATGAAGAGCAAGAAGAACAAGATGAAAGAAAGATGTTCAACGAAAGACCCAAGCAAAAGCTCTCACGAGTTCGAGCAAGAATTGCCAAAGATCATCCCGTCGAGCAAATCCTCAATGATATACAAACCGGGAGAATCACTCGCTCAAAAACTCGTTTAGCTAACTTTTGTGAAAACTATTCATTCATCTCTAGCATTGAACCTATGAAGGTTGAAGAAGCATTGGAAGATCCGGATTGGATAAACGCTATGCATGAAGAGCTACACAACTTTGAGAGAAACCAAGTTTGGACATTGGTTGAGAAGCCCGACAACAACCACAACATCATTGGTACCAAATGGGTGTTTCGCAACAAGCAAGATGAAGATGGACAAGTGGTTCGCAACAAAGCACGTCTCGTCGCCCAAGGATACACACAAGTCGAAGGTATGGACTATGGTGAGACATATGCTCCCGTTGCTAGACTTGAGTCCATTCGCATCTTACTTGCCTATGCTAATCACCATAATATCACCTTGTACCAAATGGACATTAAAAGTGCTTTTCTAAATGGTGAAATAGAGGAGGAAGTTTATGTCAAACAACCTCCCGGCTTTAGTCAATCCTAAGAAACCAAATCATGTTTACAAACTTCACAAAGCTCTTTATGGTCTTAAACAAGCTCCTAGAGCATGGTATAAATGCTTGACCAAGTTCCTTACTACAAGTGGTTTTGAAATTGGTAAAATTGATTCTACTCTTTTTACTAAAAGGGTTAATGGAGAACTATTTGTATGCCAAATTTATGTTGATGATATCATATTTGGTTCAACTAACCCTCTCTTTAGTGAAAAGTTTGGAAAGCTAATGTCAGAGAAGTTTGAGATGTCTATGATGAGTGAACTCAAATTCTTTCTCAGTTTGCAAATCAAGCAAACTAAGGAAGGTACATTTGTCTCTCAAACAAAGTACACCAAGGACTTATTCAAGAAGTTCAATATGCAAGAATGCAAAGGTATGTCTACACCCATGCCTACTAGTGGACATAATGATTTGACCAAAGATGGTGAACCGGTTGATCAAAAGGTTTATCGCTCTATGATTGGTTCATTGTTATACCTATGTGCTTCACGTCCCGATATTATGCTAAGTGTGTGCATGTGTGCACGATATCAAGCTGCTCCTAAAGAATTGTCATCTTAAGGCTGTGAAAAGGATAGTGAGATATTTAATCCATACACCAAATTTTGGCATTTGGTATCCTAAGAGGTCTTCTTTTGATCTTGTTGGCTATTCCGACTCGGATTATGCCGGAGACAAGGTTGATAGAAAGTCCACTTCGGGTACTTGTCAATTTCTTGGTAGATCTCTTGTGTCTTGGTCTTCCAAGAAAACAAAACTCGGTATCCTTATCCACCGCCGAAGCGGAATACATTGCCGCTGGTTCATGTTGTGCTCAATTACTTTGGATGACCCAAACTCTTAAAGATTATGGGATATATGTGAAACATGTTCCATTGCTTTGTGGCAATGAAAGTGCTATCAAAATTGGTCATAATCCTGTACAACATTCTCGAACTAAGCATATTGAAGTTCGTCATCATTTCATTCGAGATCATGTTGCTAAGGGTGACATTAATCTTAAGCATGTTCGCACCGATAAGCAATTAGCAGATATATTCACTAAACCACTTGATGAGAAAGTGTTTTGCAGGTTGAGAGGTGAATTGAACATTATTGATGCTTCGAACTTGGAGTAGGAACTCCATTGGATACATGCAAGACATGAGCTTATGACTAATCCATGATATATCTCTTATGATGATTATCTTATGTCTTGGACAAATTTGCATCTTGCATGTTATCTAACCCATGTAGGTACTTGGTTGAATCTAATTCTATGAGATGGCAACTCACTCACATGTTGAGCAATCTCTACATCACCAAGTCTCTACACAATGGTGGTTGAAGACAAGGAAGCACAAAACCATTCAAACATATCCTTTGACAAATTCTATGTTGAGCTTCATGATTGTCATTTTTGGATACACAAGTGCTCTTCCTTGCAAGAACTAACCCATATAGGTAGATGGACTCAAATTCCAAGTGGTGCTCCCAATTCTTGATGAGCTACATCAACCTTGAGCACCCACACAAGTTCAACTACATGAGCAAGATCCACACCACCACCCAAGGTATGTTATTCCATCTTAGAGAAGCTTTACTCCAAGTCCTGAGCCAAAGCAACTCAACAAGATGTGAATACATCAAGATGCTTAAACGAAAAATGGTAACCCCATTTTGAGCTTAAACGATGAGTATGACCTATGATCAAGTGCTCTCACTTGACTCCTAAGTCAATATACTCTAACATAGGTGACTTTGTCACCGACCTCTAGATGAAGTTCTCTAGTGTTTCTCCGTGCTTTTGCATTTGTCTCTCATATTTGTTTCCCCTTTCAAAAAAAACTTCATCTAGAACTTTTAGTTTCTTTTCTTTCCTTTTTGTTCTGCATTTTCTGCATTT
>NC_053023.1:401269899-401282041 GCF_003073215.2 Triticum urartu | reverse complement strand
CCCCTTTTTGGTGATTGATGACAAACTAGTTGAAGTTTTCAACGGGGAATATAATGTGTGAAGTTTGTAAAGGATAGGGAATTGTCTTCATAAGTTGCAAGGGCTCCCCCTGAAGATGTGCATATAAGTTAATTTGCTTTTGGAATGCAAATGCACATGGCAGGTTGTACTTGTGGAGATCCACTTCAGCTTATGATGACAATCCACTATGCATGTGAAAGTATATGAAGATAATGACATGCATAATGGAAAATGGACGTCTGCAGAATGAGATAAGTGCCGAATTTATCTTCGCAAACAGAGTAGCAAACGAGTAGCAGACGACCATCGAGTCTTAGTGTTACAACTCAAAGAACCGAATGAAGCAAAAACGAGAGTTGTAAGCACGAAGCAAAATGTAGCAAAAAAGAATATAGCACCCGCCCATATGGACCCGCTTGAAGACTATCAACCCATACGCTTCTCCCCCTTTTGTCAGCAAGGACTAAAAAGGTTCGAAGACATAGAGTGTCTACTCGTTTCCAGGAGCAGCAGGGTCGTTGGAGGTGTTTGGCGGTGCAGACGAGCTTGGAGGTGCTGAAGCAGGTGGCGGTGATGTAGCATCATCGTCTTCATCAATGATCCTTGCAGTAACTGTGGCAGCAGATGAAGAAAACTCAGAGTCTTCAAGTGATGGTGTGTTGCGCATCACAGCCCTTCTGGGAGGTGTGGTGTCAAACTTGAAACGCTCTGTGAAGCCATCCTCTTCAAGTTCAGCTTCAGTACATATCATTGAGAGCCCTTTCCATGTACGACGACACGTTTCATGTGTAACGAAAGCATTCTTGGTGGCTAGGTTTCAAAGACGATTGACATCCACCAAGAGGCTCTTCATCTGACGCTTTAGCCAGTCGTGATGCCTATCTTGCTTTTGGTGAAGGGCCACCAGAAGCTCTCGGTCATTGAGGACACGAGCACGCTTCTTGGGTCTTGGAGCATTTGTGCTGTCTGTGGCTTCAGTAGATGCTGGTGCACGTGTAGTGCCAGCCAACGGATATACCCTGGATATGGCTTCAACACCTTCAACATTCTGCGTGAAGCTCTGGTGTTCTGCATTCTGAAGACTTATCGGTTGCTTGGCAGGCTCAGGATATATTGCTTCAGCAAAGGTATCCACATCTGGAAAGAAGATCTGATGGTTTCGGGCAGAGGGCTGATACGAGATTGCAGAGTGAAGTTTGATCAGCCTCATCACCCAAGGTGCATAGAACTTCAAACCAAATAATTCTGAGCCTGACGCAGCAAGTTGGCGTATGAAGAGATCCTATGCGTTGAAGCATTTGCCATGCAGGATATAGAATATGAGAGTCTTCATTGCACCCTCAATCTTGGCATGTGGTGAGTGTCCCTTAATGGGCCAGAGAGTCCGCTGGATGATGTGATATATGGTCCTGGGCAGGTACTCTAGGTCTTCAACGAAGAACTCAGTAGGATAGGGTGCATCATGGGGCAATGGCTTCATCATTGAGAGCATCTGACTCATATTGGGTTCAAGCCTTTGGAATATGCTCTCAATAGCTTCAGAATGTAGTTGACAGCCTTCCTCGAAGAATTCGCCTGGAGTGGGCAGGCCGGTGAGCTCAATGATATCAAATGCATTGGCTTCATGATGGACATTGCCAGTCATCCACTCCAGGATCCAAGTCTTCGGATCTCTGTTGTATCCTTTTATATGGAGGGTGGCATAGAACTGAAGCAGAAGCTCTTCATTCCAGTGCTCTTCATCAGTCACAAATGGCAGCAGACCCACTTGCCTGAAGCAATCCAGTGCTTCCTCTAAGCAGGGCAGACCAGCAATGGCTTCAACCTCAAGGCGCTTGTGCGGGAAGATGCGACCTTGGTTGTATAGGAAGCATGAATAATAGCTGCACTGAGAATAGCTCCAGAACCTATCTGATACAATCCTTTCCCTTGAATAGGGGTTCTTGGAGCTATTGAAAAATGTATTGTCTGCCTTGAAGCTGTTGATGTCAAAGGAGCCAGGTGCTGATGCAGGACCTGGGAACCTTGGCAGCCTTGGGACTGGCTTCTGAACATGAGGCCTGTGCTCAATATGATAATCGAATTGAGGACCTGCAGCAGACTCAGGAACAGAAGTGTCTGGCTCGGTAGCTTCGCTGTCCGCTGAAGCATTTGGTGGGGCGGGCTCCACATTGGCTTCAGTGTTTGTGGTGGCAGCCGCAACATTTTCTTCCTCCGCTTGTGTAGTTGGAGGGACAACCTTAGGCACGTTCTCCTGGAGAACTGCATCTTGATGGAGCGGGGGAGTGGGTTCTGGTGGTGCTTCTTCATTGTCTTCGGCTGATGCAGCCGGAATTTCTGCAGGATGAACTTGAGGCCGTGGACCTTTGCGAAGCCTACGGAACGCAGACGACGCTTGTGGGGTCGGAGTGGGCTGGACCTCAAAGTCTTCGTCCTCCTGAGGGCGATCTGCCCATGACTCATCCTGTGCCATTGGCGTCAGAGGACGACCAATACTGATGAGTTCGCTTGTTTCAAGCTGAGGAAGGGTTGCATCATCTTGTACATTGTCTTGGTGACCAATGTCTTCAGCAGCTATGGGGTCGGCTGCTGGAATATCTTCAGCTTCAGGAGCCTCTGTGGGAGCAGGCTCATGAACTGTCAGTCGTCTTTCTGCATTGGGGTGAATGACAGAGAGGGGTTCAACCATCAAGGGCTCTGTGGGAGCAGCCCGAGCTTTCTTGATCTTGCACTTCTTCTTGGTTGGGTCAGAAGGAGAGGCTGCAGAGTGTTTCCTCTTTCTAGCTTCAGCCTCTGCATTCCGTGTCTTCTTGAGCTCAGAAGCGGTTGACCGGCTCTTTGGCTTCGAGCCAGCCGTGGCGGTGGGGAAGACAATCGGAACAGCTTCTTGCCTTGGTGCCTCTGGTTCATTCACAGCAGGCTGCTTCTTCTTCTTCGCGGCCATCTTGGGGTCGATGCCAGGACGCCCAAGTGCCTTGCGCTTCTCGGCCTCATTGTAGGCCTGCACACATCGTTCTGCCAGAGACTTCATCCGCTCACGCGAGCCCTGAGCTTCACCATGCTTCTTCAGGAAATTTTCCTTGAGCTCATGCAACATGGTTTTGAAGCTCTTCACTTCCTGCACGCTGAGCCTGTCCATGTGCTTCTTGAACTGAGCCTTTTCATGATCAATTTTCTGCTTCAGCTCAACTATGCGCTGAGCAATGGCAAGTTCTGAAGCAATTGCGCCTTGGAAGGCGACGTTGAGACCGACAGGCAGCTGCAGATCTTCGAAGCTTATGTCTCGGGAGGCAAACCATTCGTCGATGAAGTTGTGGATGATGGCGACATCAAAGAGAGGCAAATTGTTGAAGATTTCAGCTTCTTCTTTGCTTTTGATAAGCTGCTCTAGAGCGTCATCTCCAAGATCTTCATCGCTAGATAGATCAATGGCTTCGCTGCGCAGAATGGCAGCAGCCGTGAGCTCTTTGCCAGTTTGTTGCTGGGGCTCCTTTTCTTTCTGGGGCTTGGAGACGCGGGATACGTCTTCAGACTGCACACTGACTTCAGGAGGTGCAGTTTTCAATGGCTTCGCCCTTGAGATTTTTGAGGCAGGGACTGGCTTTGAAGCTTTTGGCTTCTTTGACTGCTTTGGCTTTGGCACAGCAGGAGCTTCATCAGATTCATAGTCAGCTGGAGGGTCATTCACGGCAGTCCCTTGGACTAGGATGTAGGTGATGAGGCCTTCAAGGTTGGCAAACGGACCGATGATATTGGGTTCGGCGTCGCGTGTGCCATCTGCCCTTGGTGCGGAGGGACTAGGGTTGAAGTCTAACCCAAATTTCTTCTTGTTCAGCTTCGCTGATTGTTGGGCAAACTGGTAGTTGCGCTTGAACAGATTGTCGTCACGACACCAGAGGAGTGACGACGAATGCACATCATCAGGCTGTGGTCCTCGGACCATGCATGGGTAGAAGCCTTGAGCAATGGCTTCATCTCTGGTCCTGGGCATGAGATTCTTGAAACGGATGTCCCCCCATGGTCTCCTGATGGCACTTTTGTCAGCATACTCCTCAGTGACGAAGCGATATTTGAACCACTGTTCTGCCCAATAGCATCGAATCCATTGGATTCGGGCCTTGCGCTGCCCATAGCTCTCTTCTGGATCTGTTTTGTACATTTCTTCCAAGTCTTCAGGCAGATCCTTGGAAGTTCCCTCACGTCTCTGTCTGCCCCCCTTCCTTGCTGCTGCTTCTGAAGCCATAAACTTTAACTTGAAAGGCTTCAAGACTTTCAAAGGCTTCAAAGTCTTTCCTTTTCTGGACCAACAGGAACTGGCTTCAGGAGATTTTATGTGATGTTGTAGGAATTCTGCAAATGAATGCAGACTATGAGAACCGAAGGATTCTCCCACGGACATGTACCTGTGACAGCATTAAGGTGCAAGGGAAGGGGAAGAGGTCATATGCATTCTCAGAAGGTTTTGAAGATTAATCAGTTTAGAAGATATTGACCTCATCATGCGAAGACATTCACTCATAGATAAGAAGTTGGTTCCAGATTTGTACGAACCCACAGATCAGTACAAGTGAGGAATCTAACTACTTTATGAAGCACAAGTGAATATACTAGGCATGTTATGAGATGCAGCAAGAGATCTAACTAGTGTGAAGAGAAACTTCTTATGGTAGAAAGTGACAGAACCATGAGATCAAAGGGGCTGTAAAAAGAAGTTTTATTTACCACACTGGAACTACTAGACGGAAGGGAGTTGATGCCGAGCAGTTCAGTCCTCCGTGCCCTAACTTGGCGACGGAAAACACCTACGGCGACGGCGGAGAGGACGATGTCCGCGGTCGGCGTGAGGACGGCGTTGGAGAGGTTGCGGCAGCGAAGCGCTTCGTCTCCGGCGTCGTCGAGAGCTAGCGGTGGCGCTAGGGTTCGTGCGAGGGTGGAAGAAGGAGATAATGACCGCGGTAAGTGTGAACTTATAGGCGCAGGGGCGGCACTGCGCTATTACTCAGGTGCCCCTGGCGATTCGCATTTGAGTAGTACGTGGCCATCATGCAGTATTTTGGGGGCAGTTCCACATCCCACGCACGCCTGGATTGTCAGGCGGTCGTTCCTACTTCTCCGGATTTTATGTGGAGGAATGAGCATTGAAAACGGACTTTATGGTTGTCTCTTTATCTTCTGCTGACAAGGACGCAGTGAAGACATTCGACAGTTTCAATAGAATGCATATGACTTGGAGAGATAGAATTTGAGATAGAAAGCATAGAGAGATTAGGGTCCGATCACATTCACTTAGTTCAAAAGATTCAACCAAGAAGACATAGCTATAAGTGAATGCTGTAGAGGACAGAACACTAGCATATATATATATATACAAGCAACGTAGTGAAGATAATCATGAGGACATGTTCGAAGCCAAACCAAATGTGAAGATATTGCAAGGTAACGCCATGAGTGAAACACTTCAAAATAGAACGTTTGGTGGTGGCGTTACCCACCGTATAGGAAGTATTAGACCCAGACACGGCGCACAATTATCGTGGCGCTCCGAAGTCAAATTCCACATTAATGTATTCACACTTAGAATGTATGTCTTCATTGAATGAAGATATACTTTACTTTGTGTGTTGCACATCTAAGTCATCAATATGCATAAGTGTTAGGATGTGTGCCTGATCACAGGACATTTGAGGATTCCAAGATATTTAGCTCACACCGTAACTTGCAAAATCTCTTCTCATCCAAGGGCTTGGTGAAGATATCTGCCAATTGCTCTTCAGTGTTGACGTGTATGATATCAATATCTTCCTTCACAACATGATCTCTGAGAAAGTGATGACGAATTTCAATGTGCTTTGTCTTCGAGTGCTGAACTGGGTTGTTGGCAATCTTGATGGCGCTTTCGTTGTCGCAGTAAAGTGGCACTTGCTTCAAATGAATGCCATAGTCCTTGAGTGTTTGCTTCATCCACAGAAGCTGAGCGCAGCAAGATCCAGCAGCAATGTATTCAGATTCAGCAGTGGAGAGAGATACACAGTTCTGCTTCTTTGAAGACCAACATACAAGTGATCGTCCTAGAAAATGACATGTGCCTGATGTAGACTTGCGATCAACTTTGTCACCAGCATAATCAGCATCCGAAAATCCAACCAAATCAAACTCTGAGCCCTTGGGATACCATAATCCTAGAGTTGGGGTGTGAGCCAAATATCGAAGAATTCGCTTCACAGCTAAGTCATGCGACTCCTTTGGTGCCGCTTGAAATCGAGCACACATGCAAACACTAAGCATAATATCTGGCCTAGATGCACATAAATAAAGCAAAGAACCAATCATGGAACGGTATACCTTTTGATCGAACTCTTTACCATTGTCGTCAGGACCTAGATGATGTTTGGCTGGCATTGGTGTTGTGAAGCCTTTGCAGTCTTGCATACCGAACTTCTTCAGGCAATCTTTGAGATACTTCTCTCGAGATATGAATATGCCATTGCGTTGTTGTCGTATTTGAAGACCAAGGAAGAACTTCAGTTCCCCCATCATGGACATCTGATATTGCTCTTGCATCATATATCCAAACTCTTCACTGTACTTCTGATTGGTGCATCCGAAGATAATGTCATCCACATATATTTGGCATACAAACAGTTCACCATCATATGTCTTCGTGAAAAGAGTGGGATCTAGGGAACCAGGTATGAAGCCTTTACTCTTCAGGAAGTATTTGAGTGTGTCATACCAGGCCCTGGGAGCTTGTTTGAGGCCATACAGTGCCTTGTTGAGCTTGTATACCATGTCAGGATGTTTTGGATTTTCAAAGCCAGGTGGTTGTGCAACATACACTTCTTCTTCAATCTTGCCATTGAGAAAGGCACTTTTCACATCCATTTGATATAGAAGTATGTTATGATGATTTGCATAGGCCAGCAGTATGCGTATAGCTTCAAGCCTTGCCACAGGAGCAAATGTTTCATCGAAGTCAATGCCCTCCACTTGAGTATATCCTTGAGCAACGAGACAAGCTTTGTTTCTGACAACTTGACCATGCTCATCTTGCTTGTTGCGGTATATCCATTTGGTGCCTATTATGTTGTGCTTCCGTGGATCAGGACGCTTAACCGGTTCCCATACATTATTCAGCTCAAACTGTTGAAGCTCTTCTTGCATAGCTTGAATCCATTCAGGTTCCATGAAGGCTTCTTCAACTTTCTTGGGTTCTGATATTGAGACGAATGCGAAGTGCCCACAGAAATTTGCTAGCTGAGTTGCCCTTGAACGAGTGAGTGGACCAGGTGCATTGATGCTGTCAATTATTCTGTCAATCTGCACTTCATTTGCAACACGAGGATGTACAGGGCGAAGACTTTGCTCTTGCTGATCTGTGTTGTTGTTGGGAGGAATGTCTTCAGGCTGAGCATTGTCTTCATGTTGATCAGGTGCTGAGATGATAAGTTTTTCTTCAGGATGAGCTTCAGAAGGTATAATCTCTCCAGTTCCCATAAGCTTGATTGATTCACTAGCTGGAACTTCGTCTAGCACATTTGGCAGTTGCTCTCTTTGTGAACCATTTGTCTCATCAAACCGCACATCCACTGTTTCAACCACTTTGTGATAGAAGAGATTGAAGACTCTGTAGGAGTGTGAACCCTTTCCATATCCTAGCATAAAGCCCTCATGTGCTTTTGGTGCAAACTTTGAGGTGTGGTGTGGGTCCTTGATCCAGCACCTTGCGTCAAATACTCTGAAGTAACTGACATTTGGCTTCTTGCCAGTTAGGAGTTCATAAGATGTCTTGTTCAGAAGCTTGTGAAGATAAACACGATTGATTGTATGGCATGCAGTGTCAATGGCTTCTGTCCAGAATTTTCTTGGAGTCTTGTATTCATCTAGCATTGTTCTGGCCATCTCAATGAGTGTTCTGTTCTTGCGTTCGACGACGCCATTTTGCTGTGGCGTGTACGGAGATGAGAATTCATGTGTGATTCCCAAGGTATCAAGATATGTATCAAGGCCAGTGTTCTTGAATTCAGTGCCATTGTCACTTCTGATGTGCTTTATCTTGGCGCCAAAATTGTTCATAGCTTGATTGGCGAAGCGTCTGAAGACATCCTGCACTTCAGTCTTGTAAAGGATTATGTGCACCCAAGTATATCTAGAGTAATCATCAACAATCACGAAGCCATAGAGGCAAGCAGTAGTAGTAAAAGTTGAGTAGTGAGTGGGACCGAAAAGATCCATGTGGAGCAGTTCGAAGGGTTGAGCGGTAGTCATGATTGTCTTCGAAGGATGCTTTGCCCTTGTCATCTTCCCTGCTTCACAGGCACCGCATAAGTGATCTTTCTTGAACTTGACACCCTCGATGCCTATGACATGCTTCTTCTTCGCAAGGGTGTGGAGGCTCCTCATGCCAGCATGCCCAAGCCTTCGATGCCAAAGCCAGCATTCTGAAGCTTTTGCAAGAAGACATACCGCAAGTTGTGGCCCTGCTGAGAAATCTACCACGTATAGATCATCTTTTCGATACCCTTCAAACACTAGAGACTTGTCAGATTCCATTAGTACTAGGCAACGATATTTTCCAAACATTACGATCATGTTCAAATCGCAAAGAATTGAGACAGACATTAAGTTGAAGCCAAGGGATTCAACAAGCATTACTTTATCCATGTGTTGATCCTTTGAGATTGCAACTCTACCTAGACCCAATACCTTACTTTTACCAGTGTCAGCAAATGTGATGTGGCTCTTGTCGGATGGACGTAAGGTTGAGTCCATAAGAAGGCTTCTTTTGCCAGTCATGTGATTTGTACACCCACTGTCAATAATCCATTCTGAAGACTTTGAAGACGCTGGTGTCGTACCCTACAGTGCAGTTAGGGGGATAGGCTTCACGAAGAGAATTGTGAAGCAAAAACATTTGACGAACCAGTGGGTTATGAAAACTTAGATCCAGATTAGGACTAATAGGGAGAGTAGCATGCGATTCAGGAACGAAGTACATAATGATGCCATTCGGGCATTTTATCTTGCGCCCTACAAGATTTTAAGGTCCCCAGCAATAGCATCAGAAGATTTTGTTTTTCTGCCGGAGACCTTTTCCTGCAAAAGAGAGTTAAGCTTTCTTAACCACCCATCTTCAAGGGTGGCTTAGAAGAAATAAGTCTAAGAGCATCATCTGAGAATTTTGGCTTTGAAGCCTTAGCAAACAGTCTTGCAGGTGGACAATAATACTCATAGGAATAAGCAGAATAATTTTTGGTCATATGAACATGACGGTTCGATGAACCGCTCTCATATTCATATGCCTGAGTATGGTTTCCCTGCAAAACATTTGCGTTAGTGTGACTCAGGTGAGTCCTCTGATTGTATGAAGCCTTTGGACCATATGAAGCCTTTGGTCTGAGGTTTGTCTTCTTCAAGTGAGGTGTCATGAAGACATTCACAGGAAGATTTTCCATACACCTTTTCGGAACCCAGATCTTCTTCATAGGCGGTCCATTCCTGCAGTTAGTACCAATGTACCTGGCAAACACTTCACCATTCTGATTCTTAAACAGTTTATAGTTTGCATCAAAGGATTCATCAATAATAATGGGGTTAGCACATGTGAAGCCAGATAAATTGGATGGATCTGCTGAAGTTTCCTTTGCAGCAACCCATGTGGTTTTGGGGTACTGCTCAGGTTTCCAGTAAGAGCCATCTACATTTATTTTCCTTACAAACCCAACACCCTCTTTCCTAGGGTTTCGGTTCAGAATCTGCTTCTTGAGGACATCACATAATGTCTGATGTCCTTTAAGACTTTTGTACATCCCTGTTTCAAGCAATGTCTTCAACCTAGCATTCTCATCAGCAATAGCAGTGGTATCCTCAGCAGAGGGGTTAGTTACCACATCAACAGTTGAAGATATTGCAATAGCAGTAGCAGTGGAACATTCAGCAACAGAAGTAGCATTATCACTCTCAATGCATTTAAGACATGGTGGTTCAAATCCTTCCTGAGCGGGACTGATCTGTTCGGCGCGAAGTGACTCATTTTCCTTTTGAAGATCTTCATGAGCCGCTCTCAATTTCTCAAGTTCTTGCTTCCTTTGAAGATAATCATAGGAAAGCTTTTCATGAGTTGTTGAGAGAGTATCAAGACGATCCTCAAGTTCCTGATACTTAACGTGAAGATTTTTTATGTCTTCAATTAAGGATTCAGATCGAGTCATTTCAGCACCCAACAGATCATCGCTTCTGTCTAACAGTTTTTGAATATGTTCCATAGCTTTCTGTTGTTCAGTTGCAATTTTAGCAAGTGTTTTGTAGCTGGGTTTTGAATCACAGTCAGAGTCATCGTCACTAGATGTTTGATAGCGAGTAGTGCGTGTGTTTACCTTGGCACCGCGTGCCATGAAGCAGTAGGTAGGAGAGGAGTCGTTCTTGTCATTTGCATCGGTATCGGTGATGAAGTATTGTCTTCAGTGTTGAAGATGGACTTGGCGACGTATGCTGTAGCCAGACTCGCAATACCAGAATCAGACTCCTCCTCAGACTCCACCTCCGCCTCCTCAGAAGCGGACTCATCCTCCGAATCCATTTCCTTGCCAACAAACGCATGTGCTTTGCCAGATGAGCTCTTCTTGTGTGTTGAAGACTTTGAGGAAGACTTGGAAGAAGACTTTGAGTATTTCTTCTTCTTCTTGTCGTCAGAATCATATTCCTTGCTCTTCTTCTTCCTTCTGTTCTCATTGTCCCACTGTGGACACTCAGAGATGAAGTGTCCAGTTTTCTTGCACTTGTGACATGTTTTGTTCTTGTAGTCATGAGCAGAAGCTTCATCATTCCTTGAGCTTGATCGTGAAGATTTTCTAAAGCCTTTCTTCTTGGTGAATTTTTGGAACTTCTTCACTAGCATTGCAAGTTCCCTTCCAATGTCTTCAGGATCATCAGAACTGCTGTCAGATTCTTCTTCAGATGAGGAAACAGCTTTTGCTTTCAAGGCACGAGTTCGCCCATAGTTTGGACCGTAGATATCTCTTTTCTCAGAAAGCTGAAACTCATGTGTGTTGAGCCTCTCAAGTATGTCAGATGGATCGAGTGTCTTGAAATCAGGACGTTCTTGAATCATCAGGGCTAGGATGTCAAACAAACTATCAAGTGATCTCAGCAGCGTCTTGACGATTTCATGTTTGGTGATCTCAGTGGCGCCGAGGGCTTGAAGCTCATTTGTGATGTCAGTGAGCCGATCAAATGTGTGCTGGACATTCTCATTCTCATTTCGCTTGAAGCGGTTGAAGAGGTTGCGAAGGACACTGATTCTTTGATCTCTCTGGGTTGAGACGCCTTCATTGACCTTGGAGAGCCAGTCCCAGACCAGCTTGGATGTCTTCAAGGCACTCACACGGCCATACTGTCCTTTTGTCAGATGGCCACAGATGATATTTTTGGCGGTAGAGTCTAGTTGAGTGAACTTCTTGACATCAGAAGCAGTGACACCTTCTCCAGCCTTGGGAACGCCGTTCTCGACGACATACCATAGGTCGACGTCAATGGCTTTAAGATGCATGCGCATCTTATTCTTCCAGTAGGGATATTCAGTTCCATCGAAGACGGGGCACGCAGCGGAGACTTTGATTATCCCTGCAGTCGACATAGCTAAAACTCCAGGTGGTTAAACCGAATCACACAGAACAAGGGAGCACCTAGCTCTGATACCAATTGAAAGTGCGTTATATCGACTAGAGGGGGGTGAATAGGCGATTTTTATGAAAGTCTTCAAAACGTGAGAGTTATGAAGACAAACAGCGAAGATTATGCCTTTTACTATGCAGCGGAAGTTAGATTACACTAGGCCAGCCATGGTCATGTATTCAATAGAGTGAAAGCACAATGACAAACAACTGCAGTGTAATAAGGATCAGGTAGGAAGAAGTTATGAAGCCAAACAGTTCATACATTCACGTTGTGAAGACAAAAGATAAAGCAAGCATGCAATGGCTTCACAATGTGTAACAGTAAGAAAAGGAAGTGAAGATGAAACCAGTGACTCGTTGAAGACAATGATATGTTGGACCAGTTCCAGTTGCTGTGACAACTGTACGTCTGGTTGGAGCGGCTAGGTATTTAAACCTTAGGACACACA
>NC_053023.1:401245419-401268899 GCF_003073215.2 Triticum urartu | reverse complement strand
TAAATAGAAGTGTGATGATCATCATTCATAGAGTATTGTCCAAAAAAAGAGAAAGGCCTAAAAAAAGAAGGCCCAAAAAAAGAATAAATAAAAAGGGCCAATACTACTATCCTTTTTTCCACACTGTGCTTCAAAGTAGCCACCATGATCTTCATGATAGAGAGTCTCCTATGGTATCACTTTCATATACTAGTGGGATTTTTCATTATAGAACTGGCTTGTATATTCCAACGATGGGTTTCCTCAAAATGCCCTAGGTCTTCGTGAGGAAGCAAGTTGGATGCACACCCACTTAGTTTCTTTTTGTTGAGCTTTCATATACTTATAGCTCTAGTGCATCCGTTGCATGTCAATCCCTACTCACTCACATTGATATCTGTAAGTGCATCTAGTGCCACCCCTAGTTGGTTTTGGAGTATTGACGACAAACCTAGTTGAGGGACTAATGTGTTTGTGAGAATTGCAGGAAAACACAGGTAGAAGTCTCTCATTGATTCGGTTTTACTACCAGAGATGACCCCTAAAAATGTATGAAGACATTGAAGACAAAGGTGGTATATGAAGATATTCACATTGAAGACTATGACAAAACAAGACACGTTATGAAGCCTATGGAACTCGAAGACTTAGATCTTTCGTAGTTCTTTTTATTTTGTGTTGAGTCATAGGAACCACCGTACTATTAAGTGGGGTCCAGGAGAACCAGTCAGAATGACTGAAGTGATGCCTAAATCAAAAACCTATGTCTTCGAGTGAAGACAATGAGAGCGAATCTTTTCCAGAGCCGGACAAGTCAGCTTTACTTGTAGCCCAAGTAAAGTTGCCATGAGAGTTCGAATCTGACCGTTGAGACACGTGTCAGTTCCTTAGTGACCCAGGGTCATTTCGGACAAATCAGGTCGGGTTGCCAAGTGGCTATAAATAGCCCACCCCCCACAACCATAAACGGTTGGCTGCTCAGATTTCAGTGCACGGCTTTTGTCGTTTGAGAGCAACCCACCTCGAAGCCTTTGAGAGAAAATTCCTAGTGAGGAGAAAAGCCCTAACCACCCAGAGCCAGAGTAAATTGGGCATCACTTAAGTCTTCTTGTCTGTGTGATCTGAAGACTTATTACACTTGAGGACCTGTGAATCCTCCAGACGTTAGGCGTCGCGTTCACATCCAAGGAACATTGTGGATTGAGTGACGAAAGTCTGTGAAGGTTTGGGAGTCTACCTTGAAGACTTACCAGAGTGATTGGGCGAGGACTAAGTGACCTTAGCTCAAGGAGAATACGGTGAGGACTTGGTGTTCTGAATTGTGTGTTCAGGACTGGGTGTCCGGGACTGTGTGTCCTAAGGTTTAAATACCTAGCCGCTCCAACCAGACGTACAGTTGTCACAGCAACTGGAACTGGTCCAACATATCATTGTCTTCAATGAGTCACTGGTTTCATCTTCACTTCCTTCTCTTGCTGTTACTCATTGTGAAGTCATTGCGTGCTTGCTTTATCATTTGTCTTCACAACGTGAATGCATGATCTGTTTGGCTTCATAACTTCTTCCTACGTGATCCTTATTACACTGAATCTGTTTGTCACTGTGCTTTCACTCTATTGAATACATGACCATGGCTGGCCTAGTGTAATCTAACTTCCGCTGCATAGTAATAGGCATAATCTTCACTGTTTGTCTTCATAACTCCCAAGTTTTGAAGACTTTCATAAAAATCGCCTATTCACCCCCCCTCTAGTCGATATAACGCACTTTCAATATCTATTGATGGGCATATCCATAGCCCGTTGATACGCCTAGTTGATGTGAGACTATCTTCTCCCTTTTTGTCTTCTCCACAACCACCATTCTATTCCACCTATAGTGCTATGCCCATGGCTCACGCTCATATATTGCGTGAAGATTGAAAAAGTTTGAGAACACCAAAAGTATGAAACAATTGCTTGGCTTGTCATCGGGGTTGTGCATGATTTGAATACTTTATGTGGTGATGATGGAGCATAGCCAGACTATATGATTTTGTATGGATAACTTTCTTTGGCCATGTTATTTTGAAGAGACATAATTGCTTAGTTAGTATGCTTGAAATATTATTATTTTTATGTCAATATAAAATTTTGTCCTGAATCTTTCTAATCTGAATATTCATATCACAATTAAGAAGATTTGCATTGCAATTATGCCAAGTAGCACTCTGCATCACAAACTCTCTTTTTATCATTTACCTACTCGAGGACGAGCAGGAATTAAGCTTGGGGATGCTTGATACGTCTCCAACGTATCTATAATTTTTTATTGTTCCATGCTTTATTATATCCTATTTTGGACATTATTGGGCTTTATTATACACTTTTATATTATTTTTGGGACTAACCTATTAACTGGAGACCCAGCCCCAGAATTGCTGTTTTTTGCATATTTTAGGGTTTTGCAGAAAAAGAATATCAAATGGAGTCCAAACGGAATGAAACCTTTGGGAACGTGATTTTTGGAATGAACATGATCCAGAGGACTTGGACCCTACGTTAAGCAATCAACGAGGAAGGCACGAGGTAGGGGGCATAGATACCCCCCAGGCACGCCCTCCACCCTCGTGGGGCCCATGTTGCTCCACCGATGTACTCCTTCCTCCTATATATACCTACTTACCCCCAAACTACTAGATACGGATCCAAAACCCTAATTCCACCGCCGTAACTTTCTGTATCCACGAGATCCCATCTTGGGGCCTTTTTTGGAGCTCCACCGGAGGGGGTATCGATCACGGAGGGCTTGTACATCAACACCATAGCCTCTTCGATGAAGTGTGAGTAGTTTACTTCATACCTACAGTCCATAGTTATTAGCTAGATGGCTTCTTCTCTCTTTCTGGATCTCAATACAAAGTTCTCCCCCTCTCTTGTGGAGATCTATTCGATGTAATCTTCTTTTGCGGTGTGTTTGTTGAGATCGATGAATTGTGGGTTTATGATCAAGTTTATCTATGAACAATATTTGAATCTTCTCTGAACTCTTTTATGTATGATTGGTTATCTTTGCAAGTATCTTCGAATTATCAGTTTGGTTTGGCCAACTAGATTGATATTTCTTGCAATGGGAGAAGTGCTTAGCTTTGGGTTCAATCTTGCGGTGTCCTTTCCCAGTGACAGTAGGGGAAGCAAGTTACGTATTGTATT
Organism: Triticum urartu; assembly: GCF_003073215.2. Taxonomy (NCBI): domain Eukaryota; kingdom Viridiplantae; phylum Streptophyta; class Magnoliopsida; order Poales; family Poaceae; genus Triticum; species Triticum urartu. Next base: position 401,265,729 of record NC_053023.1, on the reverse strand, counting down.
GTTGCCATCGAGGATAACAAGATGGGGTTTATATCATATTGCATGAGTTTATCCCTCTACATCATGTCATCTTGCTTAAAGCGTTACTCTGTTCTCTTGAACTTAATACTCTAGATGCATGCTGGATAGCGGTCGATGTGTGGAGTAATAGTAGTAGATGCAGGCAGGAGTCGGTCTACTTGTCTCGGACGTGATGCCTATATACATGATCATACCTAGATATTCTCATAACTATGCTCAATTCTGTCAATTGCTCAACAGTAATTTGTTCACCCACCGTAATAATTATGCTCTCGAGAGAAGCCTCTAGTGAAACCTATGCCCCCCCGGGTCTATTTTCCATCATATTAATCTTCCAATACATATTTATTTCCTTTGCCATTTATTTTACTTGCATCTTTATTTCTCTTTATCATAAAAATACCAAAAATATTATCTTATCATATCTATCAGATCTGACTCTCGTAGGTGACCGTGAAGGGATTGACAACCCCTTTATCATGTTGGTTGCGAGGAGTTTATTTGTTTGTGTAGGTGCGAGGGACTGGTGCGTGGCCTCCTACTGGATTGATACATTGGTTCTCAAAAATTGAGGGAAATACTTATGCTGCTCTACTGCATCACCCTTTCCTCTTCAACGGAAAACCAACGCAGTGCTCAAGAGGTAGCAATAAAGCAGTATGAGGACGTGAGACATGAGAATTCATTTCTTCATGATTATCTTGTGTCCTTTCAAGCATATTCAGGTCTCCAGCAAATTCTTCAGGCATTTAAGTTCGTCTGGAGACCTGACCCTGCATAAGAGATTAGTTCTTTTGCTTCACCACCCACATCTGAAGGGGTGGCAAAGAGTGCATCATTCTGCGAGCTCCATAAGAGAAAGGTGGCATAGATGCCAATCCACTTCATTTCACATAAGAAAGGTTAGGGTAAGCATAAGAGTAAGTAGAGACATTCTTCGAGGACTTATGAACATAATGATTTGAAGAATAATGCACATATCCACAATCCTTAGATCTTCCCTGCAAAACAGAAGGGTTAGCACGATGATGTTCATATGAAGACTTTGATCCTTTTGAGGAATTTGATCCACGTAAGGAATTTGGTGCATATGAGGACTTGGATCCATATGAAGAATTTGGTCCATACGAAGAATTTGATCTGGGGTTCCTATTCTTCACAGGTGGTGTCATGATGACATTCACCTTAAGATTTTCAAGGCACCTTTTGGGAACCCAGATTTTCTTCATAGGAGAACCGTTCCTGTAGTTGGTGCCAACATATCTAGCAAATACTTCACCATTCTGATTTTGAACAGTTTATAGTTGGAGTCAAATGACTCATTAGAATAATATGAAGATTCACATCTAAAACCAGATAACGTAGATGGATCCACTGAAGGTCCCTTTGCAGCAACCCATGAGGTTTTGGGATACCGTTCAGGTTTCCAGTAGGTCCCATCAGCATTGAATTTCCTCTTGAAGGCAATACCCTCTTTCCTAGGGTGAGTGAAGTCTGAAAAAAACCTTGAACTCGTGTGGCTCGTCGCAATTAAACCCTGACCTTCGAATCCCTGAAATCGGCACCCTATACTCTGTGATCCCGGTCAATATTAACCCTTAAGCTGTTTGGAGCACCTGGAAAATATCCAACCCGGCCAGGATCAGAACCTACTGTCACTTACATCCCTGTCCCACATGTCATATTTTTCTCAACATGTCATATTTTTCTCAACATGTCATATTTTTCTCATCATATACCTCCACAGCCTCATTCGCCCGCCTGCTCGCAATGGCGCTCCACGGCACACCCTCCGCCTTGAGAGTCGTACTCACGAGCATGCAAGGCAGCGACCGCATGGATCGCCATTCATGCATGTAAGTCGGCCTAATCCAATCGATTCAACACTGTACTATACACTAGTAGCAAGATCGATCAGTAGGCATATCAATGGACGGCAGCTAGCTAGCCTCGAATCACACGATGGCTCTAGGGCCTCCGACTTGTCCAGGCACGACGCGTGGGTGAGGATGACGACGATGGTCACCGGCCAACAGTAGTACGCGGCGAGGTCGCTGAGCGTGACACCGTGCACCTCATCGTCCACTTCGGAACGGTGCGCACCAGCAGCTTTTCAGGCACAACGCCGTCGCTGACGTGCTGACAACCAAATCAGAGCTACCTCTCTGGCGCCATGAGTCAGACCAGAAACTTGCACCACGATGTGGTCACGTGCCACTCTATGGTAGTGAGGTGCAACCGTGCTGTCATCGTATGCCATGCCGAGCGACTACCATTATGTCGAACAGTTGTAGTGTGCATGCACTCCTCAGCAGCTCACCTCGCCTCCGAGCTCACTCCGCCCGCCCCTATGGCTTACCGTGTCCTTGGATGATCTCTATAATTGCTCCTTATACCTCGATCTCTTCCCCCACTGCTCGAACTAGGCAGTTGCTTGCTCCGTCGCGAGAGCTCGCCATGCAGAACACACGCTGCATGGACGGCGACAAGACTGGCGCCCATGCGGTCATGCCTCTCAATTTTCTTTCCCATGATACACACCAGGATGTCCATGCTTCTCTGCTATCCCCACACGCCACGGTAGTCGTTGCTGTGCTGCTGGCATGGTGCTCGCCAGCGGTTGCCCACCGTCCCGTCGATGGTGCACCGTGGACAGGCAACGCAGACCATCCTCCAGACTCCACTTCCTCTACCCTGAGTCTTCAAATCCCTCGGCTTAACCTCATGCTCGTCTCAATTTCAAGGAAACGCTACTTCGGCGAGCTCTGTCGAGCCTTGCCACCACCACCCGCTCGGACCACGAGGCTGTCGATCATTGTTGTCGTCATCGCCAGCGACCCGAAGCCCCACCCTTGGGCCCGCGCCGAAGCGTTGACCGGTCAACTCGCACCAACCATTGCCTAGCTGGGTGCCTACTGCATCAGTCCGGGGTACGCGTTCTTGGGGAGAGAGAGAGGGACGGATAGAAGATGGACATGAGATAGAAGCTGAACAGGACAGGTGGACCTGTGTAGTCAGTGAGAGTAGTGTGTGATCCCGACCGGGATCGTTCTTTCCTACCATGCCAAACTGGTTTGAACGGGTTCAGGGTTGAGATTAATCGGGATTGACAAGTACAGGGTACCGATTTCAGGGATTGAGAAGTTAGGGTTCAGTTTTGACTGCATGTATAAAATCAAGGTTTAAAATAGACTTCACTCTCCTAGGTTTCCTGTTGAGGATCTGCTTTTTAAGCACATCACAAAGAGCCTGATGCCCTTTGAGGCTTTTGTACATGCCTGTCATATACAATTCCTTCAGCCCTGCATCATCAGTGATACTAGCAATGTCCTCAGATGAGGAATTAGTGATAGTAGAGATAGTTAAAGGATTTGCAGCAATGGAAGCATTTGAGCATTCAGGTGAAGAATTAGCAGATTCACGTTCAATGCACTTCAAACATGGAGGAATAAATTCTTCCTGAGTAGCGCCGATTTGTTGAGCAAGTAATGAATCACGCTCCTTCTGAAGATCTTCATAACTCACTCTTAACTGCTCAAGATCTTGCTTTCTTTGAAGAAATTCATAAGAAAGCTTCTCATGATCAGATAAGAGAGTGTTATGATGACTCTGAAGGTTATCAAACTTGTACTGGAGTCCCTGAAGAATTTTAGCCAAAGCTTTAGAATGATCCATTTCTTCACCCAACATATCGTCGCTCTCATCTAGCATGTTTTGAACTTTTTCCAAAGCTCTTTGTTGTTTAGTGGCAAGGGAAGCAAGTTTGACATAACTGGGTCCAAATTCATCACTAGATTCATCATCACTGGACTCAGATAAGTAGCATTCAGTTACCTTGGCACATTTTTCCATAAGGCATGGTGCAGAGGATGATGATTCTGGATTGAAAGTCATAGTCTTGCACGATTCCATGAAGTCCTCAAACCAGGGTTCATGGTGAGATCGATGGCCTTCATAGACCTCAGAGAGTCGGTCCCAGATGAGCTTCACATGACAGAGATGCATAACATTCCTGAACTGATTTTGTGACAAGCCGGAGCAGATGATGTCCTTCACCGTGAGGTTGAGTAGCGTGTATTTGCAAATATCATCAGCCTCCGCCATCTTGCATAGGTCAGTAAGACCTATCTCGGTGACGGTCCAGAGTTCGCTGTTCATCACCATGAGGAGCTTCTTCATCATGGCCTTCCACCTGGGATAATCATGACCGTCGAAGATGGGGCATGTCATAGTCTTCATTCCTGCGGTCGACATAACTAAAACTCCAGGCGGTTAAACAAAAATCACACAGAACAGGGGAGTACCTTGCTATGATACCAATTGAAAGTGTGTTAAGTCGACTAGATGGGTGGGGTGAATAGGCGATTTTTATAAATTCTTCACTGAGGAATTTCAGGGTGAGGAAATTCCTAAGCGAAAAACTACTTACAGCAGAATAAGTAGTCAGATGCATACATGACATAACACAAACATGGATATCATGATGAAATGAAAAAAAGACACAGAGTACAGAAAGCGTAAACACAGGATAAAACATGATGAAGACAAACAGACTGAAGAAATTGAACTGAGGAAATTGAGAAAGTCTTCAGTCAGAGTCTTCGAATAGATATGAACAAGCACACAACACAGAAATGAGGAAATGGAAGGGTTGAGGAAATAGAACCAATAGGCTTGGTGAAGACAATGATTTGGTAGACCAGTTCCAACTACTGTGACAGTTGTACGTCTGGTTAGGGCGGCTAGGTATTCAAACCTGAGGACACACAGTCCCGGACACCCAGTCCTAAACACGCCACTCAGGACACTTAGTCCTCACCGTATTCCCCTTGAGCTAAGGTCACACAGACCTCGCCCAATCACTCGTGGTAAGTCTTCATGTGACTTCCAAACCTTCACAAACTCGGTCACTCGGCGATCCGCAATTTCCTCTTGGATGCTCTAGACCATGACGCCTAACCGTCTGGAAGATGCATAGTCTTCAAAGGTAACAAGCGTCGGATCCACGCAGGATCAATCTCTTCAGTGATGCTCAATCACTTTGGGTTTGTAGGTGTTTGGGTTTGGGTTTTCCTCACTTGATAATATTCGCTCAAAGTCCTCGGAGGATGGGATGCTCTCAAATGAAAAGTGTCAGTTTCTCTCGGAGCGGCCAACCAGCTAGTGGTTGTAGGGGGACGGCTATTTATTGCCTAGGGAGCAGCCCGACATGATAAGACATAAATGCCCTTAAATGATATGACCGTTAGGTGGGGAGATATTTTGGGACAGCTGGCACGTAGCACAACAACGGTCGGAAATTTGACTATCAAATTCCTCAGGGCTATCATGTTCCTCACTTGTAGGCAATCTTTACTGGCAAATTCCTAACTCCTCAGTTAGAACAAATTTATCAGAGAACAGAAGAGATTCATCTCTGTCACTGAAGAAATTGACTGAACTGCATGAGATTTCCAATGGCTTCACTCGAAGGGATTGGTAGGTGTAGGATTTTGAGTTGATCATCACCTGGAAACTTTTCCTTAGTATTTCCTCGATCCCCTTTAATAGTTCGGTGTTTCCTATGACTCAAGAAAGAGAAAAAGAAACTACAAAAACAAAAGTCTTCACGCTTCATGTTCCTTGAATGAATACCAAGTCTTCATGGTCACACCAATTTCTTCACTTTCAAAGTCTTTAGAAAGTCTTCAGAAATCTAAAGTCTTCAGTCGAAGAACTTCATTTTTAGGGGTCGACTTTCTCTGTAAATATCAAACTGCTCATAGACTTGTAGACCTGTGTACACTCACAAACCCATTAGTCCCTTAACCTATAAGTCTTCAATACACCAAAATCACTAAGGGGCACTAGATGCACTTACACGGGCCCTCTTGATGGAGGTAATACCCTACGTCCGGTTTGATTGACTTTGATGAGTATAGGGGTTACAACAGTTGATCTACCACAAGATCATGATGGCTAAACCCTAGATGTCTAGCCTATATGATTATGATCACCTCTATGGACTAAACCCTCTAGTTTATATAGACACCGGAGGGGGCTAGGGTTGTACATAGTCGGTTTACAGAGAAAGGAATATTCATATCCGTGATACGTCTCCAACGTATCTATAATTTTTAATTGGTCCATGCTATATTATCTACTGTTTTGAATGTTTATGGGCTTTATTATACACTTTTATATCATTTTTGGGACTAACCTATTAACCGGAGGCCCAACCCAGATTTGCTGTTTTACGCCTATTTTAGTGTTTCGAAGAAAAGGAATATCAGGCGGAGTCGAAACGGAACGAAATCAACTGGAGAAGTTATTTTTAGAAGGAAACACACCTGATGGACTTGGACCCCACGTCAGAAGAGACGGGAGCTGCCCACGAGGGTGGGTGGCACGCCCCTGCCTCGTGGGGCCCCCGTGGCTCCCCTGACGTGCTTCTTCTGCCTATATAACTCCATATACCCTAAAACTTCTAGAACGGAGATTAGATCGGGAGTCCCGCCACCAGAAGCCTCCATAGCCATCAAAAACCAATCTAGACCCGTTCCGGCACCCTGCCGGAGGGGCAATCCTTCTCTGGTGGCCATCTTCATCATCCCGGCGCTCTCCATGATGAGGAGGGAGTAGTTCTCCCTCGGGGCTGAGGGTATGTACCAGTAGCTATGTGTTTGATCTCTCTCTCTCTCTCTCGTGTCCTTGAGACGATACGATCTTGATGTATCGCAAGCTTTGCTATTATAGTTGGATCCTATGTTTCTCCTCCCACTCTTCTCTCTTGTAATGAATTGAGTTTCCCCTTTGAAGTAATCTTATCGGATTGAGTCTTTAAAGATTTAAGAACACTTGATGTATGTCTTGGTGATCAACTTGCGGGTTTCTTGACATTGGGAACCTATGCATAGGGGTTGGCACACGTTTTCGTCGTGATTCTCCGGTAGGAACTTTCGGGCACTCTTTGAGGTCTTTTGTGTTGGTTGAATAGATGAATCTGAGATTGTGTGATGTATATCGTATAATCATACCCATGGATACTTGAGGTGACATTGGAGTATCTAGGTGACATTAGGGTTTTGGTTGATTTGTGTCTTAACGTGTTATTCTAGTATGAAGTCTAGGGCTGTTTGTGACACTTATAGGAATAGCCCAACGGGTTGATTGGAAAGAATAACTTTGAGGTGGTTTCGTACCCTACCATAATCTCTTCATTCGTTCTCTGCTATTGGTGACTTTGGAGTGACTCTTTGTTGCATGTTGAGGGATAGTTTTATGATCCAATTATGTTAGTATTGTTGAGGGAACTTACACTAGCGAAAGTATGAACCCTAGGCCTTATTTCCACGCATTGCAATACCGTTTACACTCATTTTTATCATTTGTTACCTCGCTTTTTTATTATTTCAGATTACAAATACACATATCTATTATCCATATACCACTTGTATCACCATCTCTTCGCCGAACTAGTGCACCTATAAAATTTACCATTGTATTGGGGTGTTGGGGACACAAGAGACTCTTTGTTATTTGGTTGCAGGGTTGCTTGAGAGAGACCATATTCATCCTACGCCTTCTATGTGTTGATAAACCTTAGGTCATCCACTTGAGGGAAATTTGCACTGTCCTACAAAGCTCTGAACTTGGAGGCCCAACAACGTCTACAAGAAGAAGGTTGTGTAGTAGACATCAAGCTCTTTTCTGGCGCCGTTGCCGGGGAGGTGAGTGCTTGAAGGTATATCTTTAGATCTTGCAATCGAGTCTTTTAGTTTCTTGTTTTATCACTAGTTTAGTTTATAAAAGAAAATTACAAAAAACTGGAATTAAGTTTGTCTCATACGCTTCACCTTTTTAATATCTTTCGTGAGTATGATGGAAAGGATAATTGTGCTCAAGTGGTAGAAGAAGAAATATATAAAATGTTTGGCACTAAATATTTGAATGATGAGCATGATTGCAATGTTGTTAGTATGAGTTCTTTGAATATCTATGATGCTAATGATATGCAAAGCCACAAGATTGGGGAAGCTATGTTTGATGAAGATGATATTTTTTGTCCCCCAAGTTTTGATGAGCAAATTTATTATGATGAAAGCATGCCTCCTATCTATGATGATTATTGTGATGACACGTATGATTTAAATAATAATAATAACAATGAAACTTGTCATCTTGATTTCAATTTTCAATCACATGATAATTATTTTGTTGAGTTTGCTCCCACTATTATTCATGAGAAGAATCTTGCTTATGTGGAGAGTAGTAAAATTTCTATGCTTGTAGATCATGAAAAGAATGTTTAGGTGCTGGTTATATTGTTGAATTCATTCATGATGCTACTGAAAATTATTATGAGGGAGGAACATATGCTTTTAGGAATTGCAATAATATCAAGTTTCCTCTCTATGTGCTTAACGTTCTGAAGTTATGCTTGTTTTACCTTCCTATGCAAGTTGATTATTTCTCCCATAAGTTGTTTGTTCAAAAAATCCCTATGCATAGGAAGTATGTTAGACTTAAATGTGTTAATCATATTCTTCATGATGCTCTCTTTATGTTACAATTCTTATCTTTTATATGAGCATCATTGAAATCATCATGCCTAGCTAGGGGCGTTAAACGATAACGCTTGTTGGGAGGCAACCCAACTTTATTTTTGTTCCTTGCTTTTTGTTCCTGTTTAGTAATAAATAATTCATCTAGCCTTTGTTTAGATGTGGATTTATGTTTTAATTAGTGATTGTGCCAAGTAGAACCTTTGGGAAGACTCGGGGAAAGTCTTTGCGATCATGCTGTAAAAAACAAAAACTTTAGCGCTCACGAGAATTGCTGCCATTTTTACTTGGAGAGTGATATTTAGTTAATTATTTTTGAAGATGATTTATAGAGAAATTACTCAGGTCAATAAATTTATTTGAGAATTTTATGAGTTCCAGAAGTATACATTTTATCCTGATTACTACAGACTGTTCTGTTTTTGACAGATTCTGTTTTTCATGTGTTGCTTACTTATTTTGATGAATCTATGGCTAGTAAAATAGTTTATAAAACATAGAGAAGTTGGAATACAGTAGGTTTAACACCAATATAAATAAATAATTAGTTCATACAGTACCTTGAAGTGGTGTTTTGTTTTCTTTCGCTAAGGAGCTTACGAGTTTTCTGTTAAGTTTTGTGTTGTGAAGTTTTCAAGTTTTGGGTAAGGATTCGATGGACTATGGAATAAGGAGTGGCAAGAGCCTAAGCTTGGGGATGCCCTAGGCACCCCAAGGTAATATTCAAGGATAGCCAAGAGCCAAAGCTTGGGGATGCCCCGGAAGGCATCCCCTCTTTCGTCTTCGTTCATCGGTAACTTTACTTGGAGCTATATTTTTATTTCCACATGATATGTGTTTTGCTGGAGCGTCAATTTATTTTGTTAGGATTTGCTTTATGTTATTTAGAACAATGTTTTGCATCCTTTTATTTCAATAAAAGTGGCATTGATAGCCTTTACTATGCCTATGTTAAGATATACATGTTGCTGTTTGAAAACAGAAAGTTTACCGTTTGCAATAATTCCCTAGAAAAGTCAGAAATGTGATAAAATGTTGAAACCTTTTTAATATTAAGCTCTGATAAATTTACTACAGTGGGAATTTTGTTTCATAATTTTTGGAGCTAGGGAAATATGGATGCTGCAGCATTCTTTACAGACTATCCTGTTTAGGCAGATTGCTGTTATGTTTGCATTGTTTGCATATGTTTGTTGCTTTAATGATTCTATTTGAGGATAGGACTATTAAATATGCAGAGGCATTTAGTATGCAATGTTGAATAATAATTTTAGTGATTTGCTACAGTAGAGTATGATAATTTTTGCAATGTTTATACTAACTTATCTCACGAGTCCTTGTTGAGTTTTGTGTGGATGAAGCTTTGAGATTTAGGGAGACCTTGATATGAGAGGAATTAAGGAGACACAAAATCTCAAGCTTGGGGATTCCCAAGGCATCCTAAGATAATATTTTAAGAAGTCTCAAGAATCTAAGCTTGGGGATGCCCTGGTTGGCATCCCACCTTTCTTCTTCAACATTATCGGTTAGTTTCGGTTGATCCTAAGTTTTTGCTTATTCACATGATGTTTGCCATTCTTAGAATGTCATTTTCTTTCGCTTTGCTTGCTGTTTGAATAAAATACCATGATCTGAAATTAATAAATGTTAGAGAGTCTTCATATAGTTGCATAATTATTAGACTACTCATTGATCTTCACTTATATCTTTCGGAGTAGTTTGTCATTTGCTCTAGTGCTTCACTTATATATTTTAGAGCACGGTGGTGGATTTGTTTTATAGAAATAGATGAACTCACATGTTTCACTTAGATTATTTTGGGAGTCTTAAATAGCATGGTAATTTGCTTAAAATCCTAATATGCTAGGTATTCAAGAATAATAAAATTCTCTTATGAATGTGTTGAATACTAAGAGAAGTTTGATGCTTGATGATTGTTTTGAGATATGGAGATGGTGATATTAAAGTCATGCTAGTTGAGTAGTTGTGAATTGGAGAAATACTTGTGTTGAAGTTTGTGATTACTGTAGCATGCACGTATGGTGAACCGTTATATGATGAAGTCGAAGCATGATTTATTTATTGATTGTCTTCCTTATGAGTGGCGGTCGGGGACGAGCGATGGTCTTTTCCTACCAATCTATCCCCCTAGGAGCATGCGCGTAGTACTTTGTTTTGATAACTAATAGATTTTTGCAATAAGTATGTGAGTTCTTTATTACTAATGTTGAGTCCATGGATTATACGCGACTCTCACCCTTCCACCATTGCTAGCCTCTCTAGTACCGCGCAACTTTCGCCGGTACCATAAACCCACCATATACCTTCCTCAAAACAGCCACCATACCTACCTATTATGGCATTTCTATAGCCATTCTGAGATATATTGCCATGCAACTTTCCACCATCCAGTTTATCATAATACATTCATCATTGTCATATTGCTTAGCATGATCATGTAGTTGACATAGTATTTGTGGCAAAGCCACCGTTCATAATTTCTTCATACTTGTCACTCTTGATTTTGTTGCTAGGAAACATGGTAAAGAAAGAGAGTCATGGGTTCAGAAACCCATGCCTTTTCCTCCCAAACCATCCAAGAAAAAGGATGATGAGGATTTTGAGCGCTTTGCTGAAATGATTAGACCTATCTTTTTGCGTATGCGATTAACTAATATGCTTAAAACCAATCCTTATGCTAAGTACATGAGAGATATTATTACAAATAAAAGAAAGATACCGGAAGCTGAAATTTCCACCATGCTTGCTAATTATACTTTTAAGGGTGGAATACCAAAGAAACTTGGAGATCCAGGAGTACCCACTATACCATGCTCTATTAAAAGAAACTATGTTAAAACTGCTTTATGTGATCTTGGAGCCGGTGTTATGCCTCTCTCTTTATATTGTAGACTTGACTTGAATAAGTTGACACCTATTGAAATATCTTTGCAAATGGCTGATAAATCAACTGCTATACCTGTCGGTATTTGTGAGGATGTGCCTGCTGTAGTTGCAAACGTTACTATTTTAACGGACTTTGTTATTCTTGATATTCCCGAGGATGATAGTATGTCTATTATTATTGGAAGACCCTTTTTGAATACTACAGGGGCTGTTATTGATTGCACTAAAGGCAATGTCATGTTTCATGTTAATGGTAATGAGCATAAGGTACACTTTCCGAGGAAACAACCTCAAGTTCACAGTATCAATTCTATTGGAAAAATTCCATCGATTATATTTGGAGGTTTTGAATTTCCTCTTCCTACTGTTAAGAAGAAATATGATATTCTTATTATTAGGGATGTGCATATCCCCGTTGAGGTAACATAGTGTTATTCGAAATTTCTCCGGTTCCATGTTATTCGGAATGAGTTCGTTAACAAGACTTGATCAACCTTGTTAGTGGATTCCTTTTGATGATCATGAGATGGATGAAACTAGAAGGCACAACCTTCTGTACCCTCCTTTTACTTTCTGTTATTTATATTAAATAAAATAAAAATAAATATTTTTCTGCCTGTTATCTGATTATCTGTGCAATATAAAAATACCTCAAAAATAAAAGTTCTCCAAATGCCCTATAATTTAAATATGATTTTTTCTAGAATATTTGAGGATTTATGGAACTGAGAACACACCAGGGGGGTCAACTACCTTGCCACGAGGGTGGAGGGCGCGCCCCCTGCCTCGTGAGCCCACGGTGGCCCTCCTCCACTTATTCCTGTACCCACACACTTCATCTTCCTCCCACAAACACGAATATCCAGCTCAAGCACGAGTTCTAGCTCATCTTGCTGCCATTTTCGATCTCCTTGCTCAAAGCACCTCTCACAAAACTGCTTGGGGAGATTATTCCTTGGTATGTGACTCCTCTATTGGTCCAATTAGTTTTTGTTCTAGTGCTTTATTCATTGCAAATTTGGGTTGCTTAGGTGACCCTATTCTTGAGCTTGCATGTCAAATTTATATGGTTCCAAGTAGTTTTGATGCATGATATAGGCTCTAGGCACTTGTAGGAGTAGTTGCTATCAATATTATTGAGTTTGGTTTACTTTTATTTTGAAGTTACTAAAAATTTCAGAATTTTTCAGAGGAAGAAATATGCTCAGGAAAATGTTCCAAGGTGGTTCTTCAAGGAAGCAAGGACCCAGGCTTGCAATGCGTGATGCTGATGAAGAGCCACCAAGAGACGCTCCAGTGCGTCCTTGTGAATGGCCTTCTGAGAACTTTATGGATCGTGCGGGAATTAAGGAATAATTCAGCGCATATTTGCGTAACGCTGATCTTGTGAGCTTCGAGGAAGAGAAGTGCAGCCAGTATCACTATCTCACCAGTACCTTTGTGAGGAGGTTTGAGTTTTCAACTTCACGTAATTCTCCAACTGTCCTGTTTGATCTTTATGATAAATCTTACACTATGGACTTAGAGGATTTTACCACTGCTTGCAAACTTCCACAATGGGGTAGTATAAGGGATCCTCGCAAATCTGAATTTAGATATTTTCTTGCTAGAATAACTGTGGGAGAATCTAGAGATATTACACAAGTTACCATAGGGAGCATTCACTTTCCTACTATACATTATTTTGCTCTCTTCATAGGTAGATGCATTAATGGTAAAGATGAGGCATGACACATGTGTGTCCCCGATCTTAGTATTCTTAGGAGTGCTGTGTTAGGAGACAAATCATATAATTTGGGAGCCATTATTGCACGTAGGTTGCATCTTAATAGACGTAATGGAGATTTCTTTGGTGGAATTTATGCAAGCCGCATAGCTAATTTTCTTGGTATAGCCATACGCGAAGATGGTATTGAATTACCTGCTGCTTATCTAGATTTTAATGCTATGGTTCACCACCAGTTTGTCGAGAGGAACGAATCACCTCTCCAGTATCGACTAATCTTTGACAGACACCGTGCTGTCCATATTACTCTCCCTGCTCCTGCCTTCTTTGATTATCAGGCAAGAGGAGGATAAACTATTACCAGAGAGGAGGCAGATGAGTACGAGAGGAGAGAGGAGGCCGCTCGTCGTCACGCTGCAGCTCAGCAGGCGATAGCCGCTGCATCACAGTATGATCCCAACTACTATTATGGATATCCGCTAGGCCAGCTGTGGCCATAGACCCAACTTAGGCCAAAAGCCTAAGCTTGGGGGAGTACGTATTTCTCACCGACATTACATTTATGTTCACACACTCATTGCTAGATGTCGGTTCTCATACTTTTTCATTGTATCATCCATGCTAGTTTATTTCCCTTTTTATGTTTTCTTCTTGTGTGTTTGATAAACCTTAAGAAAAACCAAAAAAAATAGTTGTAGCTTTTAATTAGTTTACTTTCCATGTTGTAGTAGTAATTAAAAAGAAAACCCAAAAAGATTTCTTGTTCTTCTTTTACTTGTTGGGAGCTTTCCCGTGTAAATAGTTTTATTTCTTTTCTTTTCTTTGGGGGTCGATAGGAGAAGACCATAATTAAATTGTTGAATTGGCTCTTATATGCATTATTGTTGATCTGACAAAAGAGCCCATATTGCCTTGTCTTCTCCTGTTTATTGAATGCTTGCAGATTTCAGCTTAGTCCAATGCACGTGCACTATTATTATTATTCACATCATTCGGTCGTGCAAGTGAAAGGCAATTATGACGATATATGATGGACTGACTGAGATGAGAAAAACTGGTATGAACTCGACCTATCTTGTTTTTGTAAATATGATTAGTTCATCGTTCCTGATTTAGCCTATTATGAATGAACATGTTTGCAATGACAACTAGAGATCATAGTGTGTATGCCATGCTTGATTAGCTATGAGTTATAATGGTTTACCTTGCGTGCCAACATGCTATTAAAATGGTTGTGATGTGGTATGATAGGGTGGTATCCTCCTCTGAATGATTTAAGTGACTTGACTTGGCGCATGTTCACGCATGTAGTTGAAACAAAATCAACATAGCCTTCACGATATTTATGTTCATGGTGGATTATATCCTACTCATGCTTGCATTCGGTGTTGATTAATTTTAATGCATGTTCATGACTGTTGTTGCTCTCTAGCTGGTCGCTTCCCAGTCTCTTGCTAGCCTTCACCTGTACTAAGCGGGAATACTGCTTGTGCATCCAACTCCATAAACCCTAAAGTTATTCCATATGAGTCCACCATACCTACCTATATACGGTATCTACCCGTCGTTCCAAGTAAATTTGTATGTGCCAAACTTTAAACCTTCAAATAAATATCCTGTTTTGTATGCTTGAATAGCCCATGTATCAACTAGGGTTGTCTGTATCTTCCATGTTAGGCGGGTTATTCTCAAGAGGAGTGGACTCCGTTCCTCACTCACGAGAAAATGGCTAGTCACCGGGATACCCAGTCCCATGCTTTATGCAAGCTAAATCAAAATAATTGCAAACAAAACTCCCCCTGGGACTCTTGTTAGTTGGAGGCACTCGTTGTTTCAAGCAAGCCATGGATTGATGCTTGTTGGTGGAAGGGGGAGTATAAACTTTACCGTTCTATTTGGGAACCTCCTATAATGTGTGTAGCATGGAAGATATTGCCATCTCTTGGTTGTTATGTTGACAATGAAAGTATGCCGCTCAAAATATTATTCACCTCTATTTCAAAACCGAGCTCTGGCACCTCTACAAATCCCTGCTTCCCTCTGCGAAGGGCCTATCTATTTACTTTCATGCTGAGTCATCATCTTCTTATTAAAAAGCACCAGTTGGAGAGCACCGCTGTCATTTGCATTCATTACTTTTAGTTTACATTGAGTATGACTTGACTGGATCTCTTTTACCATGAATTACAATGTCTAGTCAGTCCTTGATCTTTAAAGGTGCTCTGCATTTATGTTTTGCGGTCTCAGAAAGGGCTAGCGAGATACCATCTTGTTATATCATATTATGATTGTTTTGAGAAAGTGTTGTCATCCGAGATTTAGTATTATTGCTCGCTAGTTGATTATGCCATTGATATGAGTAAACTTGAGACCTAAGCGTTATTGTGAATGTGGTTAGTTATAATCTTTGTTGAAAACTTGAATGCTGGCTTTACATATTTACAACAACAAGAGCAAACAGAGTTTGTAAAAGTTTTTCTTTGTCACTTTCAGTTTATCAACTGAATTGCTTGAGGACAAGCAAGGGTTTAAGCTTGGGGGAGTTGATATGTCTCCGTCATATCTACTTTTCCAAACACTTTTTCCCTTGGTTTTGGACTCTAACTTGCATGATTTGAATGGAACTAACCCGGACTGACGCTTGTTTTCAGCAGAATTGCCATGGTGTTATTTATGTGCAGAAACAAAAGTTCTCGGAATGACCTGAAACTTCATGGAGATTATTTTTGGAAATAATAAAAAAACTGGCAAAAGATCAAGACCAGGGGGCCCACACCCTAGCCACGAGGGTGGGGGCGCGCCTGCCCCCCTAGGCGCCCCTACCTCGTGGGCCCCCTGGAGCTCCTCCGACCTCAACTCCAACTCTATATATTCGTGTTCAGAGAAAAAAATCAGAGAGAAGATTCATCGCGTTTTACGATACAGAGCCGCCGCCAAGCCCTAAACTCTCTCGGGAGGGCTGATCTGGAGTCCATTCGGGGCTCCGGAGAGGGGAATCCGTCGCCATCGTCATCATCAACCATCCTCCATCACCAATTTCATGATGCTCACCGCCGTGCGTGAGTAATTCCATCGTAGGCTTGCTGGACGGTGATGGGTTGGATGAGATTTATCATGTAATCGAGTTAGTTTTGTTAGGGTTTGATCCCTAGTATCCATTATGTTTTGAGATTGATGTTGCTATGACTTTGCTATGCTTAATGCTTGTCACTAGGGCCCGAGTGCCATGATTTCAGATCTGAACCTATTATGTTTTCATGAATATATGTGAGTTCTTGATCCTATCTTGCAAGTCTATAGTCACCTACTATGTGTTATGATCCGGCAACCCCGAAGTGACAATAATCGGGACCACTCCCGGTGATGACCGTAGTTTGAGGAGTTCATGTATTCACTATGTGTTAATGCTTTGGTCCGGTACTCTATTAAAAGGAGGCCTTAATATCCTTAGTTTCCGCTAGGACCCCTGCCACGGGAGGGTAGGACAAAAGATGTCATGCAAGTTCTTTTCCATAAGCACGTATGACTATATTCGGAATACATGCCTACATTACATTGATGAATTGGAGCTAGTTCTGTGTCACCCTAGGTTATGACTGTTACATGATGAACCGCATCCGGCATAATTCTCTATCACCGATCCATTGCCTACGAGCTTTCCATATATTGTTCTTCGCTTATTTACTTTTCCGTTGCTATTGTTATCATCACTACAAAATACCAAAAACATTACTTTTGCTACCGTTACTTTTGCTATCGTTACCACTACTATCATATTACTTTGCTACTAAACACTTTGCTGCAGATACTAAGTTTCCAGGTGTGGTTGAATTGACAACTCAGCTGCTAATACTTGAGAATATTCTTTGGCTCCCCTTGTGTCGAATCAATAAATTTGGGTTGAATACTCTACCCTCGAAAACTGTTGCGATCCCCTATACTTGTGGGTTATCAAGGGCAGGACGCAGGGCGCGCGGCCCCCCTAGCCCAAACCGAATTGGACTAGGGGGCCGGCCCCCTTTCCTCCTTTCCTCCCTCTCCTTCCTTCTCCCTCTCCTCCTTCTTTCCCCTCCTAGTAGGAGTAGGACAGGGAGTCCTACTCCTACTAGGAGGAGGACTCCTCCTCCTGGCGTGCCCTGCAAGGGCCGGCCGGCCTTCCCCCTTGCTCCTTTATATACGGGGCAGGGGAGCACCCAAAAACACACAAGTTGATTGTTCCAAGCCGTGTGCGGTGCCCCCCTCCACCATAATCCACCTCGATCATATCGTAGCGGTGCTTAGGAGAAGCCCTGCATCGGTAGCAACATCATCACCGTCATCACGCGCCGTGTGCTGACGGAACTCTCATGTGAAGCTCTGCTGGATCGGAGTTCGTGGGACGTCATCGAGCTGAACGTGTGCTGAACTCGGAGGTGCCGTGCGTTCGGTACTTGGATCGGTCGGATCGTGAAGACGTACGACTACATCAACCGCGTTCTCATAACGCTTCTACTCACGGTCTACGAGGGTACGTGGACGATACTCTCCCCTCTCATTGCTATGCATCACCATGAGCATGCGTGTGCGTAGGATTTTTTTTTGAAATTACTGCATTCCCCAACGGTGGCATCCGAGCCAGGTTTATGCGTAGATGTTATATGCACGAGTAGAACACAAAGGAGTTGTGGGCATGGGTATATACATATTGCTTGCCGTCACTAGTTGATTCTTGATTCAGCGGCATTGTTGGATGAAGCGGCCCAGACCGACATTACGCGTACGCTTACGCGAGACTGGTTCTACCGACGTGCTTCGCGCATAGGTGGCTAGTGGGTGTCTGTTTCTCCAGCTTTAGTTGAATCGGATTCAATGAACAGAGTATGCACCGTTGCCAGAGTTCGTCGTGCCGAGACACCACGTGATGATCGGTGTATGATAAGCTCTACGTTCACATACAATGGGTGCAAGCCAGTTTTGCACACACGCAGAATACTCGGGTTAAACTTGACGAGCCTAGCATATGCAGATATGGCCTCGGAACACTGAGACCGAAAGGTCGAGCGTGAATCATATAGTAGATATGATCAACATAGTGATGTTCACCATTGAAAACTACTCCATCTCACGTGATGATCGGACATGGTTTAGTTGATTTGGATCACGTGATCACTTAGATGATTAGAGGGATGTATATCTAAGTGGGAGTTCTTAAGTAATATGATTAATTGAACTTTAATTTATCATGAACTTAGTCCTGATAGTATTTGCATAACTATGTTGTAGATCAATAGCTTGCGATGTAGCTCCCCGTTTATTTTTGATATGTTCCTAGAGAAAAACTAAGTTGAAAGATGTTAGTAGCAATGATGCGGATTGGATCCGTGATCTGAGGATTATCCTCATTATGCACAGAAGAATTATGTCCTTGATGCACCGCTAGGTGACAGACCGATTGCAGGAGCAGATGCAGACGTTATGAACGTTTGGCGAGCTCGATATGATGACTACTTGATAGTTTAGTGCACCATGCTTTACGGCTTAGAATCAGGGCTTCAAAGACATTTTGAATGCCACGGAGCATATGAGATGTTCAAGAGTTGAAATTAGTATTTCAGACTCATGCCCATGTCGAAAGGTATGAGACCTTTGACAAGCACTTTGCCTACAAGATGGAGGAGAATAGCTCAGCTAGTGAGCATGTGCTCAGAATGTCTGAGTACTACAATCACTTGAATCAAGTGGGAGTTAATCTTCCAGATAAGATAGTGATTGACAGAGTTCTCTAGTCACTATCACCAAGTTACTAGAACTTCGTGATGAACTATAATATGCAAGGGATAACAGAAAATGATTCCCAAGCTCTTCGTGATGCTGAAATCGACGAAGGTAGAAATCAAGAAAAGCATCAAGTGTTGATGGTTGACAAGACCACTAGTTTCAAGAAAAGGGCAAAGGGAAGAAGGGGAACTTCAAGAAGAACGGCAAGCAAGTTGCTGCTCAAGTGAAGAAGCCCAAGTCTAGACCTAAGCCTGAGACTAAGTGCTTCTACTGCAAAGGGACTGGTCACTGGAAGCAGAACTGCCCCAAGTATTTGGCGGATAAGAAGGATGGCAAAGTGAACAAAGGTATATTTGATATACATGTTATTGATGTGTACTTTACTAGTGTTTATAGCAACCCCTCAGTATTTGATACTAGTTCAGTTGTGATATAGTAACTCGAAACGGGAGTTGCAGAATGAACAGAGACTAGTTAAGGGTGAAGTGACGATGTGTGTTGGAAGTGGTTCCAAGATTGATATGATCATCATCGCACACTCCCTATACTTTCGGGATTAGTGTTGAACCTAAATAAATGTTATTTGGTGTTTGCGTTAAGCATGAATATGATTTGATCATGTTTATTGCAATACGGTTATTCATTTAAAGTCAGAGAATAATTGTTGTTCTGTTTACATGAATAAAACCTTCAATGGTCATACACCCAAGGTGAATGGTTTATTGAATCTCGATCGTAGTGATACACATATTCATAATATTGAAGCCAAAAGATGCAAAGTTAATAATGATAGTGCAACTTATTTGTGGCACTGCCGTTTAGGTCATATTGGTGTAAAGCGCATGAAGAAAATCCATGCTGATGGGCTTTTGGAATCACTTGATTATGAATCAGTTGATGCTTGCGAACCATGCCTCATGGGCAAGATGACTAAGACTCCGTTCTCCGGAACAATGGAGCGAGCAACAGACTTGTTGGAAATAATACATACTGATGTATGCAGTCCGATGAGTGTTGAGGCTCGCGGCAGGTATCGTTATTTTCTGACCTTCACAGATGATTTGAGTAAGATATGGGTATATCTTCTTGATGAAACATAAATCTGAAACATTTGAAAAGTTCAAATAATTTCAGAGTGAAGTGGAAAATCATCGTAACAAGAAAATAAAGTTTCTACGATCTGATCATGGAGGAGAATATTTGAGTTACGAGTTTGGTCTTCATTTGAAACAATGCGGAATAGTTTCGCAACTCACGCCACCTGGAACACCACAGCGTAATGGTGTGTCCGAACATCGTAACCGTACTTTATTAGATATGGTGCAATCTATGATGTCTCTTACGATTTACCACTAA